>NC_056726.1:415912516-415930016 GCF_019279795.1 Protopterus annectens | reverse complement strand
GCTGTATTAAATATTCCCCTTTCAATTTATGTCTATCAAATCTCATATGCTTAGTTGTTGATGTATTTATCAGCATATTATTCTCCTGTGCCCAAATGGTCAATTTAGTCAAGTTGTTTTGCAGACATACCTTATCTGTAGCACATGTAATCAGTTTACCCAATTTCAGGTCGCCTGCATATAGACTGTAAAACACCTCAGATGAAAAAGGTCTGAAAGATGCAATCTAAACAAGTTAGGGCCTAGGAAAGAGTCCTGTGGGACACCCTGACTGTAACCAAGGATTTTTCCTGTCTAGTTGCTGTATGATACTTGCCATGTCCTATTTGTAAGCCATGCAACTATCCATCTTATCAAGGGTACATTGATACCTAGTTGTACTAATTTATTGATCAGTGTTATGTGTATGAGCCTGTCAAATGCTGAAGTTAAATCTATATAAATTACATCACAGCACAGTTTTTCATTCATAACAGTTATTATATTGTTATAGATGAAAAAAATGAAAAAAAAGAATAACCAATGTGTACTGAATGTCCAGGAGGTAAAACCAAATCTTCATGCAAAACAACACCAACCGGACAACCACGACAAAATCTTCAGTTGTATAAAAGTTTTAATAAAAAAACAGGACAAGCGCTGTCACAAAATTGCTTCTTCTCATCCTCACAAAATCTTTTAAAACCAATAACATATTTAAAATACATCATGACCAATCAAAACACATAGAATCGGTGCCAAAATGACATCATATTCAACACTATAAATCTATTGATTGTGTTTATGTACCTTCAGCTTCTGCCCATCTAAAATGAGTTTAATATTCACCCGACTATTTAGCCCTGGGTGCCTATGTGCTTGCATCCTAAGTATCCATTTTAGTTCCACTTGCTCCAGAAAGTTATTACAATCTCCACCCCTCTTATTATGATATACTCGTTGTAAGACCCTAAAGGAAAAATGATGGTTTGGGGACTCTGATGCTTGGCCAATGCATTCTTGATGTCACCCTTCCTCATGTCTGACAAGTGTTTAAACACTCTATCCCTAAGCCATTGTGTGGTCTTCCCCACATAAAAACATGGACATAAGTCACATGTAGCCAGATAAACTAGCTGTGTGGTGGTGCAGTCAGCATAAAACCTTGGTATAAATACAAAGGCTAGGATGGGGTGTCTGTATGTTTGTTCTTTAACTATATCCTTACAGACACTACAGTTTCTACATGGATAGGTCCCTATCCATTGTCCTTGTTTCACTGGCCTTCTTTCATTTCATAGCATCTGTTTAAGATTACTTGTATTCCAATATGTGAAAATCGGCAATTCCCCAACTATGTTACTGGTCTTACTATCTAACGTCAAAATAGACCAATGCTTCTGAATAACATTTTTCACTACCCTATTGTTGCTGGTAAAGTTTGTCACAAAGAAAGTCTGGTGTCTCATCCTATTACTTCTATTGGTAACAACATTCCCACCAGTTTTACCCTTAGATATATCTACAGTTCTCACTTGGTTATGGCCAGAAGTGAATAGCAGTACATTCAATCCATCCATATTCTGTTCATAATACACTCCTTGGACAGTATCCCTGATCTGTCTAACATTGGTGCTGCTGTACCCTCTATAAACATTTTTTCTAATTTTCCAAGTTCAGATTGGGTATCAATGGCTCTATTACAAATCCTAGAAACCCTTGTGAATTGACTTTTGACTATACTGGAGAATACATAACCAGGGTGCATACTATCTCTACTTAGACGGCTGTTATGCCAACAGGGCTTCCTATATAGAGTGGTGATAATCCCCCCAAGGGGTCCCTGATCAAGGATACATCAAAAAAATCCACGTGTGATTATGAATATGTAGCCGTAAACCTTAGACAATCAGTAGTCGATTCCAAATATTCAATATATGTATGAAGGGATGTGACATCTCCATCCCATATGATAAAAACATCGTCAACAAAACATCTGTATAGTTTAATGCATTCATGAATAGGATTCTCATTTAAATTTCATGTTTCCCAGAAATGCATGATGAGATTTGCGTACGAAAAATTTTCCATGGTAATCGGTGCAGACTGTTTAGGTCTGGCTCCTAGCTGAACATGGTTATCATTAGATGGTTTCAGCCCTAGTTTTTTGGATCATACCGAGGGATATGCAGGTACTGTGCATGCCGACCTGTGGAGATGCTTACCCTGATCTCCTCAAGAAGTGGCAACAGTTGAATTTTGAATGTAGTTTTAACTACATTAAACTTATGATAGATTATTTTAAACCCTTGGAAGATCACCTGTTAATTGATATAGAATGAACCCATAATGACTTTCTATCCAGGTTTCAGGGTGATTTTTATAACAGTTGCATTGAGAATATATACTCCAATGTCTCTCTATATGAAATGAGATTAAGGCAAACTAAACAGAAGAAAATGCAAAGGGATTTTATTGACTTTCAACTTGGCAATGTGTTTATATGGCCCAAGAGAATGAATGGGCATGTGTCTGAACATAATAACTTGAACCAACAGGGAGCTGATAGAGTGATGTTGGAACAGTCAGATCCAGAACAGTTAGTTCTGCCTAAATCATCCAATGTTAGCAATGTTCTTGATACAACTGGTACTTTGGTAGGCTCATGCAATGAATCAGGGTCACCTTCAATTAATAGCTCCCCGATAGTGAATGGAACTGAAGGGAGCACACCTCCACCCAATCAACTAGGGCTGAAAACATCTAATGGTAACCATGTTCAGCTAGGAGCCAGACCTAAACGGTCTTCACCAATTACCATGGAAAATTTTTTACCTCTTCCTGTGCAACAGAAGAGAATGCAGTACACCCGCTCGACCAGCAGAGGAAGACAGAAGAGGAAAATCTCGATGGAACGAATGCCAATACAACGGAAGATGCGATGAACAGTTTAATAGTGAATTTGTCTGAACATCGCTTAAATGTACATGAATGCTCTGTTCTAGATAAGGGATTAACATTTATTCCAACAACACCGGCTAAAGTAAGTGATATTCTGGTGGATTTGAGGTTGTTTGCCAGGAAACTGGCATTAAAACTTTTATTTGGTGATTCACAAGTACAACAGACTACTGTATATAGGAGGCCTAGTACCTTCTCGCCTGTTATACCTGCACATCTAGAACTTTTTGTTCAAGCTTGTGAACAAGAATTGCTTGTGACTCTAAATGAACCACATAGTGGTAATTTTTATAACTTGAACATTGATGAACGCAAAGCGCTTGATGATTTAATGAATAATGGAAGTTTGGTCATTAGACCTTCTGATAAAGGGGGCACTATTGTGCTGTTGAGTAAATGTGACTACATGGAAGCCATGTTTACCTTACTAAATGATAGAGACACTTATTATTATTTAATAGACTGGTCCAGAATGAGAGCAATTGTTAAATATGTGAATGATTGTGTATATGAACTTTTGATGAACAGAGTTATTGATGAGACTTTATACAAGTTTTTTCATGTGCTTTACCCAATGGTACCAAATATAAAACGGCTACCTAAGATTCACAAGTCCAGAGTTAATCCACCAATGAGACCCATAGTTGCTGGGGGGGGGGGCTGGGTGACTGAACCTCTCTCGATGTTTGTAGAGGGGCAACTGAACCCAATAGTCAGATTTATTGGTACTATACTGAAAGATACTACACATTTCCTACATGATATAGATGACTTTTTTTGCCAAAATGGCACAGCTAATTTTTTAATGGTCACGATGGATGTCAAGAACTTATTTACCTGCATACCCAATGAATATGGGAAGGAGGCTGTGAGACAGGTTTTGAGAACTAGTGACTGTCCATCAAACTGTGATATAAACTTAATTTGTACACTGCTAGACTTGATTTTAAACAACAATATATTTTTATTTGAAGGGCAGCTATATCTACAGAGATGGGGGATAGCTATGGGCACCCCCTGTGCAAATTCATACGCAAATCTCGCCATGCATTTCTGGGAAACACAAAATTTAAATGAGACTCCCAGTCATGAATGCATTAAACTATATAGATGTTTTGTTGGCGATGTTTTTATCATATGGGATGGAGATGTCAGATCCCTTCATACATACACTGAATATTTGGAATCGACTACTGATTTTCTAAGTTTTACGGCTACATATTCATATACACACATGGATTTTTTGGATGTATCCTTGGTCAGGGCCCCCTTAGGGGGGGATTATTACCACTCTATATAGGAAGCCTTGTTGGCGTAACAGCCTCCTAAGTAGAGATAGTATGTACCCTGGATATGTATTCTCCAGTATAGTCAAAAGTCAATTCACAAGGGTTTCTAGAATTTGTAATAGAGCCATTGATACCCAATGTGAACTTGACAAATAAGAAAAAATGTTTATGGATAGAGGGTACAGCAGCACCAATGTTAGACAGATCAGGGATACTGTCCAAGGAGTGCATTATGAACAGAATATGGATGGATTGAATGTACTGCCATTCACTTCTGGCCGTAACCAAATGAGAACTGCAGACATATCTAAGGGTAAGACTGGTGGGAATGTTACCACCAATAGAAGTAATAGGATGAGACATCAGACTTCCTTTGTAACAAACTTTACCAACAACAATAGGGTAGTGAAAAATGTTATTCAGAATCACTGGTCTATTTTGACGTTAGATAGTAAGACCAGAAACATAGTTGAGGAATTGCTGATTTTCACATATCGGAATACAAGTAATCTTAAACAGATGCTATGTAATGAAAGAAGGCCAATGCAACAACAAGGACAACGGATAGAGACCTATCCATGTAGAAACTGTAGTGTCTGCAAGGTTATAGTTAAAGAACAAACATACAGACACTCCACCCTAGCCTTTGTATTTATACCAAGATTTTATGCTGACTGCACCACCACGCAGCTTGTTCATCTGGCTACATGTGACTTATGTCCATGTTTTTATGTGGGGAAGACCACACAATGGCTTAGGGACAGAGTGTATAAACACTTGTTAGACATGAGGAAGGGTGACATCAAGAATGCATTGGCCAAGCATCAATCAGAGTCCCCAAACCATCATTTTTCCTTTAGGGTCTTACAATGAGTATATCATAATAAGAGGGGTGGAGATTGTAATAACTTTCTGGAGCAAGTGGAGCTAAAATGGATACTTAGGATGCAAGCACATAGGCACCCAGGGCCAAATAGTCAGGTGAATATTAAACCCATTTTAGATGGGCGGAAGCTGAAGGTACATAAACACAATCAATAGATTTTTAGTGCTGAATATGATGTCATTTTGGCACCAATTCTATGTGTTTTGATTGGTCATGATGTATTTTAAATATGTTATTGGTTTTAAAAGATTTTGTAAGGATCAGAAGAAACAATTTTGCGACAGCGCTTGTCCTGTTTGTTTATTAAAACTTTTATACAACTGAAGATTTTGTCGTGGTTGTCTGGTTGGTGTTTTGCATGATTATATTGTTATAGAACATCATGTTACATGTGGTAATAGATCTGTTTTCAACGAATGCATGCTGATATATGGTTTCAAGTCCCAACCTATCCAGTTCTGACAATAACTTATCCAATATTACCTTCTCAATTATTTTTCCACAACATGAAAGTAGACTTCAGGGTCTATATGACTCTGGGTTTGTCCTACTCCCCTTTCCTTTAAAATCAGGTTTAATAAGCGCATGTCCCCAGTCTTGAGGAATCTCCCCATATTTACATGACCTAGTGAGTAATAGATACAATGGCACTATAAGTTCTTGCCGAAGTGTTTTGAGGTCATTGTTACTAATTCCGTCTCCTCCCTGTACTTTGTTTGAATCCTTTTTGCACAATTCTTTTTCAATATAATCTAATTTGGTTCCAATATTAGGGGTTATCTGGATATCACTAGGACAGTTTACCACCCATTTTGTTTTGCATAAGATTTTGTAAATATATCTATAATATTTTGTGTCTGAGAATAAATTTTAGAATCTGCATACAGTTTATCAATTTGTGTGTCTTTACTCCTTTCACATCTTATGCATCTATAGCAAGGTTTCCTATTATGCTCAATACATTTATAAACATTTTCTTCAAATTTTTCTTGATCTTGTCTCACACTATGCGAATCTGTTTGCCAGCCTGTTTATTTCAGTTTTCAAAGCTGTAGTTTGACCTCTCTACCATTTCTTATATTTTTTGTCTCTCACATTAATCAGATAATTTGTTCTTTTGGAAATATATCCGCCTGATGTTGTATGCCTAGATCCTGATGTTAAACATTTTTTTGATTTTTTGCACTCAATTTCTCTTTCAAAACTTTCCACATTCCATCTGCAGTTTTTCCACTGAATACTTCACTCCAGTTAGTTTTACATAGTGACTGTTTTGCTTCCATATAATCTGTAATTAACCTTCCGTGCACTGACTTAAATTTCAGTTTGGCAGAATTATCTAGCAACAAATTAACCTTTATAACCCCATAATCACTGCACATTAATGGTGGTAAAACTTGACTTGAAGTTACAGTAATTTCTTTGGGAACACAAACAATGCTGGTAGGTTTTTTTTACAATCTAAAGCAATTGTTCCTGAATATATGCTGTGAATAATTTCCTTACTAATGTAGAATCAGTATTATTCTAGTCTGCTTCTGGTAGATTTAAGTCCCCAGCTAATATTATTCTTCCCTCCTGTGTTTCATGCAAAGCATGTATGAATTCCTCTAGGTGATCTGCACTTGACTTTGGTGGTCTATACACTCCAACAATTGTTATATGTTCCAGGGTTGTCTTTATTGTCACAGTTGAACAGTCTAGTGTGTTGGTGTTATCATTGAACATGTAATAATCACAAGTCTCATAGCTATCTTTAATCCCTATCATAACACCTCCACCTGATTTTTTTATTAGAATGTCTGTTACAGTAAAAACATTTATACCCTGACAGAACTGGCTTCTAGTCATTGTTCTTTAACCACGTTTTACAAACGATTAAGAACATCAATCTTGTGGGAATGTAGCAAATTTTCCAATAAAAAAAATTATTATTAATTCTCCTAGCATTAACAGCCATCAGAGAGGCATCAAATGTTGCTATCTTTGGGGTGTTACTTTTTTGACATGGTAAAAAAACCTGCCTAGTGTTTGCCAAATACTGGAAAATATCTACTGCAAAAATGATCTTCCCTGATCTAAACAAATGCACAACATCCGGAGTCTGAACATATGTGTGCCCAAAACAAGGCTTGGATGCTCTACACATTTCCATTTTTTAAAACAGGACATTTTTCCATGTAGGTATTTACCCCCAAAATATTTTCATTCACAGTGACCTGACTATCCTTTCTATAGGTGATTTGTGCAAAATAAGTCCTAACACCAGTACAAACAATACTATCTAAGACGGCTGTCAGTTCCCCACTAACAGTAAGAGAATCCATGCGGGTGACATCATTTGTACCAACATGAATAAAAACAGAGCCATACTTCCTTACATTAAGGCATTCAAGGGCTTGTCTCACATCTTCTATTTTTGCTCCTGGCAAGCATAACACTATTTGATGTTCATTATCATCTCTGCAAATATACATATCAGTTTCTCTAATAATTGAATCTCCAGTTACAAGAATATATTTGCTGGCCAGATCTGAAGAATCTGCAGCTTCTAATACAGCAATATCTGCTCTATCAATTGTTTTGAAGGATAGATCTTCATCACTATCAGTCTTGTTAATCCTACTGTTTTCATTGTGTATTAAATTGTCATCCAGCTGGTGTTGTAAATCCACAGCTTGAGTTATGTAGTCAGCATCGGTCTTTCTCCTCTTTTTTCTTACAGTAATGTTCTTCAATCCTTCCACATTCAATTTTGATTTCTTCCTTTTCACCTGCCCCTTGTCTCTTTTTTCTACTTTCTCCATTGGAAAGATGATGCCTTTTTCTGTAGACTGAAAGTTTTCTGATAGAAAAATATAATAATTTCCTGTAACCTGTGTAACTGGTTTGGAAGATGCATGTACAAATGTTTGCAAGACGTTGTTGTTTATTCAAGATACCAGCCTGACAAATAGTCATCCTCTGATGAAATAACAAACTGTATGGTTATACAGGATTTATTTCTGCACAGTAACACCTCTTACACAACCTAAAAGTGATCAGAATAGCCTTTTGCTCTTTGCCTTATCAATGACCTCTGCCCTTTCTCTGTGAGTATTGACTGTAGACATTCAGATTTTATTGTAGTGCACGTGCATGTGTAGGATGATGTATATTCATAATGGGGTTAACACAATAAATATAAACCCATTCCTCTGTTCTCATCTGAAGGTTCATAGGTAGTTACCTGGCTTGTGGTGTAGGATGCCAACGAGAAGCTTAGCCACATAATCCAGTAGAATTGTGATGTATTAGCCACCTAGTTGATGAGAGCTATACTACATATCCCAAGGGCAAATTAATTTGATATTTCCATTCCACTCATTTAATGTGGATTTAAAGGTTGCAAAGGACCTATATCTTCATTTTATGTATGTGTCATCTAACTGCATAATAATATTATTCCATTAAGCCTTATCAATTAGGATAAGAATTTAACATAAGCAAGCAAGTGTGCAAGTGGAAATCAAACTACATGCAGTTTTCATCAAGCAAAGTTAAAAAAAATGGCTAGGCCTTCTGTTTGATATTTTCATTTTTAACCATGGCAGGGTTTGCCACCTGATGGTGTGAAAGCTAGCTCTAGATGATGTTCGGTGTTCAAGTGACACCCCAACTCCATGTGCTAAAAGGGGAAAAAAGGGGAGTTATGGATGGATGGATGAATGGATAGATGGATGGATTGATTAGGGAAAAAATAAAGATTAACTATTACCAGATCATTATTTTAGCTACAACACATAGTTCACTTTATAGATATAAACATAGATACACAGATGCAAACCTACACACATAAATACATGTATGCACACATACATATTGTTCATGTATACTTATGTACGTACATGTATACATAGATATATAGATACAGCAGCTTGTATCAGCTCTGCTTTCATTCTCTCTTTATGATTCAAATGTCAACAATTTGATTTCTTTCATGTTGTACAAACTACATCTCATATAGCAATCACTTTGCTTCATTTGTTAATAGTGTATTTGGGTGAGCCTGATAACGGTCTGTTTGAATCAGTGTTCTATCTCAGTTAATAAAAATAATAAAATAAAATGAAAATATATGTACTTCTCAGTTTTATGGCCTAAGATGGATATTTGGTTCAATATTATAACTTTTCAAAAAATATTCGTAATTAAACACCTCAGATGTGACTAAAATTAATTTCATAATTCATTTTAAATTTAATTACATGCAAAATAACTTTTAGCAAGTCTTTTTTAACGAAAAGTATATTAGAAGTTCTGTTAAAATGCAATTATTAGCATATTAATGGCATCTATTTAAACAGACAATACAGAAGTATTTGAATAATTAAGGACAATGATAATACTAAAACTCTATCTTGAGCAAGATTTGTTAGAGCTGTAAGCAAAAGGTTATTATCCAGTTACTTATTATCTGCTGTTTAGCCATAATTTCACAAATTACCAAGTAAACATTGACTATAAGAAATTAGCTTTGTAGCAGATACTAAGGCAGAAAAATATGTAAGTCATGGCTGGACAAAATAAAACAGAGAGCAATAATAAACAATCTGTACTGAAGAAGTAAAAGGGCTACACAATGATTAATACTGCGATCTCTGCCTTGCTATGGTATGGGGTTCAGTCTTAATCTCTGTCTCTGTCAAGTTTTGTGTGCTTAGTCTATACTGGAGAAGGTTCTCTGTGGGTACTCCAATTTCCACCCGCCTCCGTGCTGCTTGATTGGCTGCATTAAATTTTCCAAATATATGCAGTACTTTGCCTTGCCCTTGTGGCTTGGTTCATGGCTGGAAAGGGTATGAGAAGAAGCCTTTTACTTATTTGGTTAACAAATGCATGCAATAAAGATAAGTACAAGACAGAGCTTTGAGTATAGTATTGTAAGATTCAGTATTAGACCCAGTCTTTTTAATGCCTTTGCAAATGAAATTTCAAGAGGTCTAGAAGAAAAGCATGTTTTACCAAATGGCACAAAAATGTGTAATACGTTTGTAATGCAGGGAAGAAGACTAGAAATTATGAGAATAGATTTGGCAACACTGGTGGAATTGTTAGAACAAGATTACTTTCAGATTGGTGCAAAGGCACAGGAAGTACTACACATGAGGGCAAAAAATAACAATGCAAGAGCATAGCAGAAGGTAAAATAATAGCACTAACAGAAGTGTAAAGGAGCAGAGCCAACCCCAATGGTGCAGAGGTGTAAAGGAGCAGAACCAGCTCCAATGGTGCAGAGGAGCAGAAACAGCTCCAATGGTGCAGAGGTGTAAAGGACCAGAGCCAACTCCAATGGTGCAGAGGTGTAAAGGAGCAGAGCCAACTCCAATGGTGCAGAGGTGTAAAGGAGCAAAGTCATCTCCAATGGTGCAGAGGTGTACAGGAGCAGAGCCAGCTCCAATGGTGCAGAGGTGTAAAGGAGCAGAGCCAGCTCCAATGGTGCAGAGGCGTAAAGGAGCAGAGCCAGCTCTAATGGTGCAGAGGTGTAAAGGAGCAGAGCCAGCTCCAATGGTGCAGAGGTGTAAAGGAGCAGAGCCAGATCTAATGGTGCAGAGGTGTAAAGGAGCAGAGCCAACTCCAATGGTGCAGAGAAGCAGAGCCAGCTCCAATGGTGCAGAGGTGTAAAGGACCAGAGCCAGCTCCAATGGTGCAGAGGTGTAAAGGAGCAGAGCCAGTTCCAATGGTGCAGAGATGTAAAGGAGCAGAGCCAGCTCCAATTGTGCAGAGGTGTAAAGGAGCAGAGCCAGCTATAATGGTGCAGAGGTGTAAAGGAGCAGAGCCAGCTCCAATGGTGCAGAGGTGTAAAGGAGCAGAGCCACCTCTAATGGTGCAGAGGTGTAAAGGAGCAGAGCCAGCTGTAATGGTGCAGAGGTGTAAAGAAGCAGAGCCAGCTCCAATGGTGCAGAGGTGTAAAGGAACAGAGCCAGCTCCAATGGTGCAGAGGTGTAAAGGAGCAGAGCCATCTCCAATGGTGCAGAGGAGCAGAGCCAGTTCCAATGGTGCAGAGGTGTAAAGGAGCAGAGCCAGCTCCAACGGTGCAGAGGTGTAAAGGAGCAGAGCCAACTCCAATGGTGCAAAGGTGTAAAGGAGCAGAGCCAGCTCTAATGGTGCAGACATGTAAAGGAGCAGAGCCACCTCTAATGGTGCAGAGGTGTAAAGGAGCAGAGCCAGCTCCAGTGGTGCAAAGGTGTAAAGGAGAAAAGCCAGCTCCAATGGTGCAGAGGTTTAAAGTCCTGTTGGCAATCCAGATGACTCAAGTTCAGCTAGTAGTCTGGACACTTGTTGGAACTGGCATGGTGGAGGAAAAGAATGACAAGGCAGCAACCTAATCATCTCTTCTTAAGGGTAGGGCTGGGGAACCCCCATATCCATGTACTGTGGTAGAATTCTCAGTGGAGATTGGGTGTCACATTTATGTGCTGTCTACAAAGAAGGGCCATGATTATGTAACATGTGATGGTGTAGACACCAGTCACAAAGCCGTTTGCACCCCAACCTCTTGGATGCTATGGACATATAAAGGGCATAGTAAGGTTAAAAAAGAAAAAAAAACCCTGATGGTTGCCTGATTGGTGGTTCTCATGACTGGCTTTCTCCCTCTGGGTTGTATGGGAGCAATGGATGGTGGAGACCTAGATGGTCATAGATGAAAAGGATCAACTGATGATTACAAGAAAACACCTAAACATGAACAAGCTGTGAGAAAACAGTGTGCTGGGCTGGTAGAATTCTGTAATTAATAAGAAGTTAGCTGTTAAAACTGTTGTGCTAAAACGGATCATTTGTGAGCCCTTAAAAATACAATACCCATTGTTTGCTGAATTCTGCATCACTGCATCAGCTAAAGGAAAAACTCATACAATTGCTGGTACTTCCAAAATATTGAGACCTCAGATAAAGGCATGTGAGGTGCCTGGGTGATAGAATGACAATCACAAGAAAAATTGATGGTCAGTGTGCATAGCATGCTTAACTGGACTGGTGTCCAGTGTATTGGACTTGCAAGAAAGAGTGGTCATTATAGTGTAAGATATTACCAAACTGAAGATTAAGGATGTTTGATTGAACAGTAACTTGGGGATTTACCAGCAAACAGTGGCAGTGGAAAATGAGGAGCCATAATCAGTGACAGATATACTTGGGGGCTTGGGAGTTTTCAGGAGTATGCCTCTCAAATGTTCACATATTTTGTAGAAAATACCAAATTTAAGACTTACAGGGTACCTCAAAATACTTAGTGATGCCTATACATCACAATTTTACAGCCTCTCTTTTTTGAATAGCTGCAGCTTTTGTTATATTTGCAGCCAAAGTGCAGGCCACAGCCAATAAATGAGCAAAGAAGGGGGAGGCAAGAGCCTCACTGAGAAACTTCAAGAAAGAGAGCTGTGAGCTAGTTAAAAGGAACAGCATGTGATACAGTAATGTTTTTTCAGTCCCAAAACAGCATACCTGAGCACCTAAGTTAGTGCCCTGTTAAGGGGTGTTTTTTTGTCTCTTTGGATTGGCAGTAATGTGGAGCTGTGACTGTAATGTGATTATGAAGTAGGAAAGGGAGGGATGTTCTGAAAAACATTAGCCATAAACTACCTTGTACTACAGAGTATTAAAGCAGAACTGAATGTCACTTTGTTGTATTCAAAGAGGAGCAGAACACTCATGAACTAAGTATCCGTACTTCATAAGTATGCAGTAGGAACTTGATGAAGTGCATTGTTATTTTTAAGAAAATGTAAATAATACAACATTCTGCTTCAGGCAGTGAGACACACTGAACCTTGGGGAGCTAATCTAACTGAAATGACATTACTTGGAGGAGAACTGACAAATATTAGCGGGTTTATAATATTCCTTTGTGGCTTCACTTACTGGGAAATAAGATATTTGAAATTAAGAAAAGAAGTCAAAGTGAATATGCAGGAAATAGGACCAGGCAGGTGGAGGTAAGGAATCATTAGATAATATGGGATGAATGACAGGAAGTACAAGATGAGTGACACAGGAAGTGTGAAGACAACGGTTGAGCTAATCATAATGTTTACTGAGCTGCATGTTAGTGTTGAAGAAGGAGGAAGACAAATGACACACTGGGCATGTAAGAGATGTAGCAGTAAGGAGACAAGACTGTGGTATGGGGAGTGGGATGGTAAGGCTGCTAGCTTAGAACAAAACAGCATAAAAAGAGTGTGTGGGGGGAGTTAAGTTGTTGTTCTTCTTCTTTTGGCTTTTCCCGGTTAAGGGTCGTGACAACAGCACTATTAATGATTGGCAATAGATTTTTTACGGGTGCCGAGGTGCCAGCTCAATGCCCAACCTTCAACAAAGGCACGCCCATTCTACACATGTCTTTCGAACGCCACTCGACCATGGCGAAGACATGCAGACTCCACACAGAAGGTGCTCCAGCCGAGAATCGAACGGGAGAACCTCTTGCTGTGAGGCAACAACACTACAGCTGCACCACCGCGGCTTCATGTGGGGGCGGAGTTAAATGCCTACTAATAAAGAAACTGCTGAGGAAAATTATTTATTTATTTACTGACATTTGTTTACTGATAAATTCTGATGCACAGGTGCCCTTTTTCAAAGGAGTACCAGGAGAAAAGTTATCATATTTACAATAACAGATTTTATAATGCAGTTTCAGTGAATAAGTAACATAATAGTCAGTATAATAAAATTTGTATTGATATTCACAAACATTAAATTTAAAAGCCTTGTATTGAGACTTTACAGATAGAAAAGAAGTGTGTAAGAGTAATTTAAGAAATATAATAGAGTAAGGTATTAGAGGAGATAAGCAAGTCTGAGTGTTAACAGAGACGTAGTGATGGAATAGTGAATCAATTGTATTAATCAGAAGTAAGTATAGCAGTGTAAGAAGTTCAACAAAGTGAGGTATTAGAAGGGATAAGCAGGTTAAGTGATTTAGTGATTTAAAGGGAGGTATAAGAAAGGTGTTGAAGGGTGTTAGAGAGCTATGTCCCAGCTGAGGACCAGGGGACAAAGCCAAGAGACAGAGAGGAAGTATCTTAGTAATGGTTTGAAAAGATGTTTGTGATAGACCTGATTGATACAGGAATTTTATTCCAAATTCTAACTACATTATTGGAATAGAGGCTGACCTCAACAGCCTTTTGTGGTTTGTAGATGGTAAACAGTTGCTTATTATTTGACTGAAGGGAGCAATTTGTAAGATGATACTGGAGTAGGGGTCATTTTGCTGGGCAGACAGATGGGGTATGAATGATTTTATGGGTTAAAGTGAGTTGAGTATAAGATAGGTGTTGAGTAAGCTCGAGCCAGTTAAAATGTTTTTAGTAATAAAAAGTGGTGGGTCCATTAAGTTTTGTTGCAAGAGAATCTGGGAAGTTTGCTATAGCACTTTTCAAGTTTAGAACTAAGTAAAGCATGTAGGTTGTTCATGATAGTACAGAGGGTAAGAGGTAAGTGGCACCTAGAGTTACCTTGGCAGAGTCTTATGAATTTTTTTACTTTGTGTAGGGTGCCTAGTTTCTGATGGGTTTTCTTTATGGTATTGAGGATATGTATTTGAACTTAAGATTCTCGTTGACTGTCATGTCAAGTAGTTTTGTATGTGGGTAACTTCAGTCATGGTATTATTTAAGGAAGAAATTTAAAAGTTTTTTTTTCATGGAAATGGAATTTTGGAAAAAAAAAGAAATAATTTATTTTTTGGGATGTAGTAGCAAGTGATTATCCTGTAACCAATTTTCAACAGAGTTAAAGGCCTCTTGAGTAATTGTTTGAAGGTGCATTAAGTTGTTGGAAATGTATATTAGGGTAGAATCATCAGCATATTTTATAAGGGAAGCTTTCTGAGAGAATTTATGTAAATTGTTAATGAATATATCAAAAAAACAGAGAGCTGGGAATGGAGCTCTGGGCACACCAGTACCAAAAGGAAGGAAGGGAGAAAAAGTGAAGAGCCATTTGATAAACTAATATCAATCGGTTAAATTATTGTTAAACTGTAGTAGTGTGAGTTGTGATAGCCCTAGGGAAGAATGTTGGCAGAGGTGTTTTTGATGAGAGATTAGATCAAAAGATTTAGAGAGATCAAGGAATACAGAGGAAACAAGTTTGTCTTCATCTCTGGCTTTGTTAATAGCATCCATGAAAGTTAGGAAGGCATTGGTACTGCTATTGTTGAGTCTAAAACCAGGTTGCGTAGGGGTCAGGGACTTTTTATGAAGAATATGTTGAAGAAGTTGCTTGTGAATGCACTTCCCCAGACTTTTTGATAAAGTGGATAATATGGTGATAGGTTTTAAATTCATTATATCACATGAGGGTCTGAAATTCATTATATCACATGAGGTTCCTCCTTTATAAAGGGGGATGATGAAGAATTTTTTCCATAGACTAGGAGCCAACTTGGGCAATTCTGTTAGTAGATCATCTACTGAAAGAGAACATGGTTTCAGTTTAACAAGTATCAATTTGATGTAGGAGGTCAGGATGGGTTTTAGGGTGAAATAGTGGGTGCTTGGGGCCTGTGGAGAGGGCATGTCAGGATTGTTGGGAGAAAAATCTTTAGCAAGGGATTTAATGCTTTCTATAAAATGTGTAAAAATTAGTGAAGCACTTCAATAAAGGTAGAAGTGGACCTGGATGTGAAGCAGGACATCTCATAGGACCAGAGAAAGGTAGGAGATAAACCCCTGGCGTGGACACTTAGTGACCAGCAGAAGGCAGTGGGTATGGATGTGACAGTGAATGAAGCTTGAAAAAAGGGTCATTGTAAGGAAGAATTCATTGAGATAGAATCAGTATAGCACTGGAAGGAAAGGCAAGAGGATGCAGGTGAAAAGGATTGGATTCAGAAGGAGAACTGTATGTATAAAGGGCTTAAGCTACAGATGGAGGAACATCTAAGGTGAGATGAGATTGAGGACACTATCTGACATTTGAGAGAAAGAAGGCAAATGGAAAGGATGGCTTTCCTAACAGGCTTTTATAAGTTAGTGAAGGATTAAAGTGGAGATTTTAAAGATTGTGATTGAGCCTGAATTGGGGGAATGGCATGCCACCATCTACAGGAAAAGTAGCCAGTGCACAACTCCTGAAAGGAAAAGTGGGAAAAGAAGAGCTCGAGAAATATCTGCCAGCCCCTACAGTTGAATGCAGAAACCAAGATTTTTGTGAATGTGCTAGTAAGTAGGGCAGAGAGGATGGTGTGGAAATAGTGGAAAGTGGGCAAGTGTAGTTTATGAATCAGAAAGTTTTCGAGGGTCACTAGTACTAGGGTTGGGTCTTATAGATAAATGAGAAAGACACAGTACATCAGACCATCATTTTGTTTCACACTTGCAATTTAATTTTATGTACAGTGTTTTAAAGAAATGAATTTTGTAGATAGGGTTGTGTATAGGATATATGCTGATCCATATTTGCATGTGGATGTCACATATTCAAACTGTTGAGACCGAAAGAAAATACATCAAAGTCTTCTGTGTGCAAGTTACTTCCTTATTTAAGTTAAATATTTTCACTGGTTCAGAACTTGCTTACTTATGAACACAGTAATAAGAAATATAAGAATCGGTAACAGAGAATTGGAATATTGGTATATTTGACTCAGAATATGACTTGGCATCATAAACATATTTCATAATTTTCATGTAAACTGTGGTGATTTGTTTCATGATTATGAAAATCTATTTATTGGTTTAGACTGTTTGTCTGGAGTTCACTTTATTCAATGTATTCAGATAGATCCTGCCATTTTATAAGAGGTACATAAAACAAGAAAATAATACATTGCCCTTGAGCAGCAGAACTGAAAAGGAGTTGAATAGAATGGGGGAGGGTGTTATGGGCATGATTTAGAGATATATGAAGACTACTGAATGGGAGAATTACATGGCTGCTGGGTGAAGTCTGAAAAGATTCATATATGCTTAGATTTGCAAGTCCTCATTAAAACTGTATAGAGAGAGCATTACCCACATTGTGCAATATAAGAAGTGCCTTCTGCTCTGCCAAATGCATTGTATTTATCTTTATCAATGATAACCTGTGATTCTGGCAAATTAACTTTGAGGGTTACACTTCCAAGTTGTGCATAATTACTATGCATATGGTAAGATACAGATTTCTCATACTTCCCCCTAGTATGTCTTTAGCTGCTGAACTATTTCTAGAAGCTGTTGCATCAGGTATCAGTGCATAGGAATATTTTGATAATATCACTGATGGCATACTAGTACATCATGTGATCTAAGAAGAGCATGATGAAAGATAGTTTCATATATTTTATGGTAACAGACAATATTACCTCAAGTTGAAAAAGAATTGTAAAATCAGAGTTACAGAGATTAGA
>NC_056726.1:415807900-415912016 GCF_019279795.1 Protopterus annectens | reverse complement strand
GCTTTTTCCTCACTGCAGATAACCCCCTTTTTTGTTTTTTTTTAAAATTTTTTTTTTTTAGCTTGTTAAATTTGATTTCTCATCAGTAACTGTATTTAGAGCACAACCTAGAGCTGTTTACTGAATTTCCTGTTTGCACTTATTTTTAAAATCGTTTTTTTCTCAAAACTTGCATTTTATCTGTCTTTGGCCTAGCACTCTTGTGTGGGGTCATTTACTGCACTGTTATAACTTGTTGATACTTGTTAACCTTTGCTATCTCTGAAAAAAACAAAAAAACAAAAAACAAATCTTGCTTTTTTCCCACTTTTCTGAGATTTAAAAAAGTTCAGTTACAGGCTTGCTGTTCTTGAACTGTTTGTAAGTTTCTGTGAGGCCATGTTTTGCTTGGGCTAAAGGAAAGTCTCTCTGTTGATCAGTGGCAGTGAAAAACATTGAGCAGCCTGCCTGCCCCTGTAGGAGTGGTTACTGACTTGAAACTGTAGTTTTATTGGCCATTCTGGGTCAATTCTAAAACTCCTTCATCTTCCTCTCTTAAAACCTGGTTACCTCATGGTTTTGGCGTCTTTTCAGGCTTGTTGGCTGTTGGTGAAGCACCCACCAAGAGGAGAAAATGCTGAGAGAAGAAAGGAGCCACTTTTGAGACTTTAAGTATTTTTCCTCTGTTTATTTGCTAAGTTTTTCTGCATAGCCACCTATTTTGAGCATTTTCTGGCTTGTTAAATTTGATTTCTGCATTAGTAACTATAGTTAGAGCACAACCTAGAGCTGTTTACTGAATTTCCTGTTTGCACTTATTTTTAAAATCGTTTTTTTCTCAAAACTTGCATTTTATCTGTCTTTGGCCTAGCACTCTTGTGTGGGGTCATTTACTGCACTGTTATAACTTGTTGATACTTGTTAACCTCTGCTATCTCTGAAAAAAAACAAAAAAAATCTTGCTTTTTCCCACTTTTCTGAGATTTAAAAAAGTTCAGTTACAGGCTTGCTGTTCTTGAACTGTTTGTAAGTTTCTGTGAGGCCATTTTTTGCTTGGGCTAAAGGAAAGTCTCTCTGTTGATCAGGGGCAGTGAAAAACATTGAGCAGCCTGCCTGCCCCTGTAGGAGTGGTTACTGACTTGAAACTGTAGTTTTATTGGCCATTCTGGGTCAATTCCAAAACTCCTTCATCTTCCTCTCTTAAAACCCTCTTTTGTGCGGTTTTGCGCATTTTTGAGCATAGCGCAACAGCGGGCAGTGCCGCCTAATTGGGTTTAAACTATTCCTGGCTCCACAAAGTCTGCTCTTCACTTTTTCCCTTAGAACTGCTCTATCTCTCAATTTAAACACCATATTCTCATTCTAAGGCCCTTCACTGGTCCAATTAAGTAATCCTACAAGTTAGCACTATTAAACCATAAGCACTACTTACTCTTATACTCTGTACGATTACCTTGTCCTCTATTGGTCCGTCTTAAATTCAGTTTCCCTATTACTCTAGCATGTCCAAAGGTCAGTCAATGGTTTCCTCTCCAGTCTAGCTGGTGAATCAGGGAATTTTGAGGCAATGTTACAACTGTCTCATGTACACGGACAACCATCTCCTCCTCCAAACAGGTTCAAATATATGTGAGAGATGCAACTATTTAGCCAAACTGGAGGCTGAGCTCTCTCATCTCAAAACTGGTGTAACCAGTCAGGAGGAGAAGGTAACCTCACACAACACAATTCCAGTATCACATAGTCCCACCACATCAGCGAACCAAACACATAAATACACAGAAACATACTCGGAGACTCTAAATAAAAATCAACCTAAGCAACAGAGACCTCCAAAGCAGACATCCAAGCAAACGCTACCTCAAAACAAAACACACACAACACATAACCCACAAAGTCAGTGTGCCAAGCAGCCACAGCCCTTAAGGCTGAATAACACACCTGATACTCTTGTTATAGGTGACTATTATCAGACACACTGACGTCCCGCTCACCAGGCTGAATAAAGAGAAGGTCACAGTGAGCTGCCTGTCGGGTGCTAGGATCTGACACATAACGCAAGCACTCAGGTCACTCCAAAGCAAATACAAATATGACTCAGTCATTGTACATGCTGGTGTGAATGACCTGAGATGTACCTCCCTGGACTACATGAAAAGAGACAGAGGATCTCTTTGATCATGTAGCCCAGGCTGGTATGACCCTGACCTTGAGCAGCATCTTACCCTCACCTAGAATGATGCCACAGTACAAAGACAAAATGATCGATTTTAACAATTGGCTAAAATTTTGGTGTCATTCAAAGGGGATCCAGTGTCTGTCAGCCTGGGATGACATGCTCGACAAGCCACGTTGCTTCGCTAGGGACGGCTTGCACCTGTCACCACTGGGCTTTTGGATATTGGCAAATGTCTTGCCACGCCCATAGTGCCTTTTTTTGGCAAGGCTCAAAAGTCAAACCCACCCCCATAGACAGCACAAGGAACAAGAAACTAAGGGTAATGCTGCTAAATGCCAGAAGTCTTAACCTCAAGATGCATGCACTCAAAGCTCTCCTCAGTATGGAGAACATCGATATCTGTGCAGTGACAGAAACCTGGTTCAAGGCTCCAGAGAGCACCCCAGCACTACCAGGCTATACCTCATATCATGCTTTTCGGCCCCAAAACCCGGATCGAACCACAAAAGGAGGGGGAGTTTCCATATTTATCAAGGATATCCACATCTCCAGGTTAGTGGCATTGCACGAAGTATCGGAGACCATCCATGTGCAACTAACAGTGGGCAAGACTGCTTTTCAGTTTATAGCATCCTACAGACCACCCTCTCAAAGTCAGGAATCCCATTCGGCTTTCCTGAAAACATTGGAAAACATGAAGATCTCTCCGAACACCATTATATTGGGTGACTTAAACTACCCAAACATTGACTGGAAGCACTACTCAAGCCCCAGCACCTTAGCCCAAAGATTCCTGGAAATTATAAACTCAAATGCTATGGAACAACTAATCACCACTCCCACAAGAGGGGACAACATACTAGACCTGATCATTACCAACATGGGGACTCTATGCTCCACACCAGAAGTATATCCCTCATTGGTAAGATCAGACCATAAATTAATTTCACTGGATGTCCACATCCCGACCCCACCCCCAGCCCAAAAAACCACAGTGAAAAACTTTTCAAAAGCGAACTTCTCACTTCTCAAAACCAAAGTGGAATCCTTCAAGGCCCCAGGGCCAGTGGAAACTACAGCCCAAACTGCAGAATCCTATATAAATGCATTCTATGGACATCTCCAGGAATGCATGGATCATGCTATCCCAAACAAAACCAAGACCCAATCATCCAAAGGCAGGCGTCCAGTCTGGTGGACCCCTGCCATAAATAAACTGTACAACAGAAGGAGGAAGCTACTACATGATAGAGCAAAATCCCTAATAGTGAAGGCATCTCTGATCAGTACTAGCAAAAAATTATGATCCTCATAAAATCCTCCAAGGCCAGCTTTGAGAGAAAAATTGCACAGGACACCAAAGACAATCATAAGGCTTTTTTTCAGTTATGTTAGAAACCTGGGATGCAACTCCCAGACTTGTTCTGAGTTGATTCTAAACGACAAAAAATACACTGAACCCACAGACATCGCCAATATCCTGGCAGACAGGTTCAATGCAAACTTCTCCCCCCCCCAAAAGAGCAAGTATCTATCCTGGCAGAGGGCTGCCTCCCAAACATCTCAAATGCTCAGGTGAAGGCTGCCCTCTCCAAAGCAAAAAACATTGCTTCCATGGGACCAGATGGCGTCCCAGGTTGCCCCTACATGAACTACAAGAGAACTAATCCCTCAAATAAAACAGCTATACAATCTCAGCCTCACTACAGGATATGTGCCCACAGAATGGCGTACAGCAACAGTGGTCCCACTCCACAAAGGTGGAGCCTCTACGGACCCTGGAAACTATCGCCCCATAAGCCTGACTAGCTTAGTCTGCAAGGCTACGGAGAGGATCATCATGGAGCTCATAAACAAAGACATTGGGGACCTACAGACACTAGATCCTACCCAGTTTGGCTTTGTCAAGGGCAGATCCTGCCTTTTGAACCTGGTTGACTTCTTTGAAACAGTCACCAAAGCCATAGATGAAGGGAAGGTAGTCCACACAGCCTATCTGGACCTTGCAAAGGCATTTGACACAATACCCCACTCTGGCATCATACATAAGCTATCCAGCTTAAATATAAACCCCTATGCCACAAGATGGGTCGCAAACTGGCTCAAAGACAGAACCCACAGAGTGAGAGTTGCTGGAGCCATGTCAGACTCGAAACCGGTCACAAGTGGCGTCCCACAGGGTTCTGTCCTGGGACCACTCTTGTTCAGTATATACTTTTCCGAGGTACAGGCAAATGTGGGAGGACTATGGCTCACCAAGTTTGCAGACGACTGCAAACTGGGCGCCATAATCAACTCTCCAGCTGACACAAACATCCTTCAAAAAGGTCTCACAGAGACAGATAACTGGTGCCAGCGCCATGGTTTAAAGCTAAATGCCAAAAAATGTATAGTCATACCCTTTGGCAAAAACAATGTGCCCATAAATTACCACATAGGCGGAAACCCATTAAGTACAGAGAAAGTTATTAGGGACCTGGGGACCCAAGTTGATAGCAATCTCTCCTTTGAAAACCACATTGCCAAAGTGGTTAGAAAGACCTTCTACATAGCCCACCTCATCACGAAGGGTTTCACATCTAGATCAAGAGAGGTAATCGTGCCCCTTTATTCAACCCTCATCAGGCCCATCATAGAATACAATGCCCCTTTTGGGATGTACCTTACCTGACACCTGCAGCAATTAGAAAGACCCTAAAAGTATCTCACCATGAGGATCAAGGGTCTCAAACAGATGCCATATGCTGCTCGGTTAAAAAAACTCCAGCTCTACTCAGTTGCATACCGCCTACTTCGAGGCGATCTATGCCTGACATACAAAGCTATGTCAAATCCAGAATTAATGGACATACTCCACCTCAATAAATCTAAATCCCTTAGAGCCACACACTCGAGGGACTTGAACCTCAGCACAGAAATAAATAGAACTTGCTGGAGGGAGAGGTTCATAACCCAGAGGCTCCCTTCGCTCTGGAATAGAATTCCAGTTCATGTGAGGCAGAGCACCTCACTGAATCTCTTCAAGAAGAATCTTGATAAGTGGATGGGGGATCGTAGGTTTGTCCCAGGGATTACTCCTGTGTCACTATTAGACAGAGACACAGTAAACTAAACCTTAAAAAGGGCACAGTATACTCAAATCAAGGGGTGGCGTAAGCCATACAGAATTGGGCTAGGCTTATAATTGCCCCAGGGCAGATAGCCTAGTATGAACCTATGAACCTATGAACATACAAATGAGTCGTTATAATAACACTAAAACTCATAACATTGAAACTCATAAGGTTGAACCCATTTCTTTGACAATTCATAACACTGAAAAATAATAACACTGAAAACTTATTTCACTGAAAAGTGCATAACTGTATAGAATTGTTTAGAAAGTTTTTGATGGTGTCATTTCATATCACAGGAGTTATTAGGGAATGAGTCTAGCACAGTATGTGTGAATTGTTATAGTCAGCATCATTTTGTACCCCCCAATCTCTGTGTTTGTTCTTGAGCACTGATTCACTGTGTGTGGAGTTCTCTTTTCTCTACGGTTGTGCATTCATGGAGTTAGTATAGTTAAATAAGTAAGGTGTGTGGGGTGCAGGGAGGGTTGCCCCCTGCAAAAACATGTTTTTAAGATATATTTCTTGTGGTAAATGTGCTCAGTGTCATGAGTTCTTATTTTTATGAGTTTTCAGTGGAATCAGTTTGACTTGAGTTTCAGTATTATGAATTTTCAGTGTTACGACATAGACCTGTTACAAACATACCTCAGGAATATCAAGAGTCCAAAACAGCAACATCATTCAGGAAGAGAGATACACAGAAAAACCTAACTGTCTGAGCTTATGTGGTGAACAGCTCAAAATAAATGTCAGTAAGTTTTTTTTTTTAATCAGGGATAATGACTAATGTATTGAACTGCCTTTCTGAAGAGACTGCATGGCAAGAAACACCAACAATTCAAGGTAATTCTTTTAGAAGGACACAGCACAGTTTTTGTAGGTTGGGCACTAAACGCCTGGTTAAATATAATCTTCAAGTTTTTCAGTAGGTAGAAAAACTGACAGAGAGAGTAGATGTTTCAGAGTTTCTCTGACATGTTTTGTTGCATATTCTAACAGTCTTTTTTTAAATTTTCGTAGCGATAATTGATGTAAGAGTACATCATTTCACCTTTACATGTCATTTGTTAGCTGTAACAAATGTCATGTATTCTTCTTTCCAAGACAGTTGCTGCTACTTCTGAGCCATCTTTATGTTGCAAAATGTTCAGAGAGAACCTGACATTTTCCCAGGTAAAGGTAGCACACTACAGAATTTCATTTCATATTCTCCATAAATCAGTACAACCTATGCCTGTTTATATGGCACAAATAATTAATTGTTTAAGAAACTGACTACCAAGAAACAATCCAATACTGCCCAATGGCAAACTTTTCATTGACGGAAAATTCCCTGTGGAGTTTAATGGAGTCATAGGAAAATACTAGGCAGCCCGTATTAACACAGTGATTGGCATATCCAGAACACCCTGTATCAAGTATGTTATATTTTGTTTAACGTCACATCAAATACAAATTTGCCTTACTGATAAAGATAGTTATCTACCTGACTTACAACTTACATTTAGTAGGAGCACATGTTAGTGGAAGAAAGGCTTTCTGGCATGCAGACAGTATGTTCTAAGCAAATGTGGGAGGGGGTGGGAGTGTAGTTTAGGTTTTTCAGGTGGCAATCAGGAGGGGGAGGGGAGTTTTAGTGTTAAAGAGCAGCCAGAGAGCTTAAGATGAGGAGGGGAGTTTTAAGTTTGGGGAACAGGAGTCCCTATGTAGAGGACTGGAGTTTTAGATTTAAGGTGTGATCAGGGACATTAGGGTTAGGGAAGGGGATTGGAGTTTTAGAGTTAGGGTTACAGAATGAGGATTCAGATTAGGATTAGGGACTTAGTGGGAGTTTTAGGGTTAGAGTTAGGGCTGTGATAGGGCTATAAAATTTAGTAGGGTCGGTTGGTGCAAGGGCTAGGTAATTAAATAGGACCACAAAAACACACTGCCAAAAAACAGTAATCCAAAAAAGGCAATCTACACCAGCATGTACCAAAGGAAATAACACTTTAATA
The DNA here is from genome assembly GCF_019279795.1 of Protopterus annectens. Taxonomy (NCBI): domain Eukaryota; kingdom Metazoa; phylum Chordata; order Ceratodontiformes; family Protopteridae; genus Protopterus; species Protopterus annectens. Next base: position 415,904,745 of record NC_056726.1, on the reverse strand, counting down.
ATAGTAAAACACAATAAAATCAATAAAATATTGTAACAGGTTAAGCACTTTCATCTGCTGAATGACAGACTTCTTCAAAACAATTAGTGAAATCAAATCAGTCCTTAAATAAATCCTATCAAATTATTTAGCCAATTAAGTTCATCCTGATCAAAACCTAACCAAATTCAAATGTGGTAGCAAATACCTTTAGAATCATTCATAATATTAATACTATATTGAAATGGTAAAAAAATACAATGTCCTAAAATTAAAGTACATGCAATGCAACTAAAATTGTGCAAATGTAAAAAAAAAATATATATATATATATATATATATATATATATATATATATATATATCTATATCTATATCTATATATATGTATTGACTATGATAATACCCCTATTAACTAATGTCCTATGAAGAGTCAAGATAAAAAATAGCTTTTTCAAAATGTTAAAACACTGTAAAAACGTCAAGATAAAAAATCCTTATTGATAAAAATGATTATAAAAACTTATAATTTGGCTGCCTAATTTTCAAAACACTGGAAATCTAGAAATTGAAATGCTGTCATTTAAGCCGGGGGGGGGGGGGTTCCATCTTCAAGTTTAAGTTGCCATAGCAACTCCTTGTATTCTAACCTGTTCTCCCATGCACCTCCCCTTGGACAATGGGAAACCTGCTGCAATACAAAAAAAAAACATATCTGCTTTTTGGACAAACAATTGAATCCCTTCAAGTTTCTAAACTCAATCTGCACTAATTCTTTAAAAATCCTTAAAATTGGATGAATCAGGGGGTTTATAGTATTCTTCCTCTTAAACCCATCAGTGGAACCATTAGAATCAATATTCTGGAAGAGGTAACTTAGATTGATCTTTCTTAAAAACAATTTCAAGTCAACCAAAATGTCGACTATTGTTAAAGGTCTACTTGAGACAAACTGAAACTCTTTTGGGAATAAATCAAAAAACAACACATCAATTGTTTAGTTACTGTAGCTAAAATGTTAAAATTGTGATATGAAACCATGATTCCTCCACAGGACTTCTCAGTAACACCCGGTTTAATAGATGCTGTAGAAGGGATTAATACCTTGGAATGGGTTAATCCTTGCTGTAATTGTTTCTCTAGATCGGCATGAACTTGATTGGCTAAACAATTTGATAGGGTTTTGTTAAGGATGGATTTGATTTCTCTAATTGTTCTGAGGAAGTCTGTGATTCAGCAGATGAAAGTGCTTAACATGTTACAATATTTTATTGGTGTTATCGTATTTTACTGTTATTAAAGTGTTATTTCCTTTGGTAGGTGCTGGTCCAGATTGACTTTTTTGGATTATAGGTAATTAAATGGGATTAGGCTAAAGGGAGATAAGCCACTTGCCATTTAGAGCAAGTAGCAGCATGTACGTGTATTGTGCATGACTAGCTTATGGCACTTAGGATAACCCTATGGATCTGCTACAAGTGCCCAAGTCTCATGCACATGAAGCCACCATTTCAGAGCCAGGGACTCAAGCATCTTGCAGTTTGCTTGAGCTGCCACTCCTGCTTATAATCCAACATGAGTTTGGGCAAGTTGTTACAACTGTGCAAAGAGAGTGCTGCTGCACCTGGTCTGAACACATTATTTAGCACCGAGCAAGGTACATTCAGCAGCCAAGGAGATGGACTGGGGGGAGATGGCAGTGTAGTGCTGGTTACCAGGCATCAATCAGACAAGGGATTTAGGGGCAGGATGCAGGTGGGAAATTTTAGAAGTGGGCAGTGGAATGGTATTTTTGGGTTAGGGAGTTGAAGGGGAGCTTAGGTTTGGGAATAAGGAGTGGGGTTTTAGATTTAGGGAGTGATCAAAGAGTTTAAGTTTAGGGAGGGAATGTGGAGCTTTAGGATTAGGGAGCAGTTGGGGACTTTACGGTTGGGGAGGGAGAGTGAAATTTTAGGTTTAGGGAGTGATGGGGACTTTAGGGTTAGAGAGCAGGGATTTTGGTTAGGGACCAGGTTGGAGTTTTAGCATTAGTATTAAAGCTCTGCCAGGAATACACAGTTTAGTAGAATCAGGTAATTAATCAGGCTTGAGCTAATAGGAGTTGGGCTGTTGGTTGTCATTTACATTAAGTGGCAGTGAGCAAGTATGTTGTGAACTACTAACACACAAGTACTTGTAGTAGGTCTAGGGAGGCGGGAATAAGTATGATAGAGTTGTTTGTTTGTCTTTAGGCTTTTTTCCGGTAAGGGGTCACCACAGCAGAACTCCGGTCCGCTAATGATTGGCAGTAGATTTTTACGAAATGCTGAGGTGCCAGCTCGATGCCCAAACTTCAACGAAGGCACGCCCATTTACGCACGCATGTCTTTTGAACGCTACCCAACCACGGGGAGGACATGCAGACTCCACACAGAAGGCACTCCCAAGCCAAGCCGAGAATCGAACGGGAGAACCTCTTGCTGTGAGGTAACAACGCTACCGCCATACCACCGCGGCATACTGGAAATAAGTATGATAGAGTACTGGGCATAATTTCTAGCACCATGTTATTTGGTGCATTGCAATATGCATAGCTGTCAACAAGGTCTGCAAATATGAAGAGGTTTGTTTTGGAGTAATACCAAAATACTGTAGTCACATTTTATTTAGGAGGAAGTGACATTACAGCTAACACAGGGGAATGCTGGTAATGACAAGAGTAAGAAGATGCTACCCGTAGAGATGAGGGGCAAAGTTTAATCAAGGGAATTAGTATGAATAAACCAACCAAATGTCTCAGTGTATTATCTGCTAGCTGTATAGGTATGCTAGTTTACAGAAGAGTCACATATAATAGCTAGACCAGGGGTGTCCAACCTTTTCAGTTGCAAGGGATGGTCTCACATTAACTGAAGAGCAAAAAAAAAACAACAGGTTTATGCGGACTAATGTGGCTGTATTGTAGGTTAATTTGAAAAATAAATAAATTAATAAATATAAATAAATTAATAAATGCATTATATTTGCCCTACTACAGAGTACTGCAACTGCCATATATTTTTATTTATTTATCCTTTTACTAGACTAGTGGACTCTTTCAGGGAAGACTCAAGGTGATATTTATACTATTATGCACTCAAGGCATGTCACACTCAGCTGTCCAGCTTTTCCTACAGGGGGCTACATGCATGCCTCACTCCAAGAACTGTAGTATTTCATAATCAAGTTCCAAGAGAGTATAGAGGAGTGTATCAGTTTTATGAGCCTTGTGCAAGCAGTCACATTAACTAGTCATTCACAACACTTGAAGTTACACAATGATTTTAGTCAGAAATGTTTTATAAAGTGTTTTAGTTGAAATCTGCAGAAAGCAAACTGTGAAGCACTAACAGGTTTTTGTCCTTAGACAAAGAAATCTGGACAAAACAAAGGCCCAAAATATAATTAATAAATATTGTTCTTACAAACTTGGAAAGAAGGTGGATAGATAAACAGGTTTACATTAGCACACATTATCTAGATTTATGAGATTTGAAATTCAAAATGTCTGTCATTATTTTCTAACTTCAGTCTTGATTTGCTGCTAATTTGCCAGATGAATTTTAAATATTGTTCTTACAAACTTGAAAGTGGATAGAATAACAGGTTTTTTTGCATTACACATTATCTGAATTATTATATGAGATTTGAAATTCAAATGTCTGTCATTATTTTCTAACTTCGTCTTTGATTGCTGCTAATTTGCCAGAAAACTACTGTTTTATAAAACCAGAATCTGGATATTCTGCAAAATCTGTACAGTTGAGAGGTATGAGGATGCTAAGAATCATGTCTCTCCCCATGTGACTTGCCTGCAACATACAAATCAGTTAGATAGCATCAATACAAAGCAAGGAGAACAGAGGACCAAGAAACAAGTCATAAGCACATTAAAGTGTAGTTAATAAGCGGTGAAAGCTAATTAAGATAGTGAAGATATAAACTATTGAGTAATTCAATTACTTTATCCTCCAGTGAAGACCAACAAAAACAATTATTTCTTGTTCTCATAATTTGGTATATCACAATTTTAATCAGAATTGTATTTTTAGTTCAGAACAAACCACTACTAAATAAACACTTTTCATTTGAAGTGCCACTTCATTACACTGAATCTCATATAGACTATGAATGACCGTGATGTTTTCTACAGTGCTTGTTTCTCAACTTTGGGGATGTATCCTGCTGTTGTTCCTGTTTTATAGCAGTTGTACTTCCTCAGAGAGCTGCTGCATCACTTCTGTCTGGTTCTGCTTAATAAGACAGTACAGAGATCTATAACAGTAATCCCCCAAAGCCACTGTATTACTCTATCCAACAAGAACATGTAACTTTCCAGTAGGTTGACTGAAAACCTGGTAAAATACACCTAGCATTTACTAGAAATCTATAGCAACACATACACATAGAGCGAGCTGAGCCTTCATCTTGTAACTTACCTTTGTTGTAGTGTTGTGTACACAATGAAATAAACTAAAAATAATAAATCCTCTCTCTCCTTCCTGCAGCTTTTCTTTATAAAAATGCACATACCGCTGGTATGGAAAAGTAAACACACGGAAAACAAGTGAAATTAAATTTAAATTTAAATTTAAGGCATGGAAGAGAGAGGGGGGTGCACATGGCCCGCGGGCCGCGGGTTGGACACTCCTGAGCTAGACAGTCATTTTATCTTTGAACTTAGACATCATGCTTGATAATACTAGAATATTGCTCCCCACCAGAGACTGGGAGGAGAGCTCAACAGTGTCACTCTGAATTCCTCAGGGGTGGATCAGTTAAGGTTTTTTAGTCCGATGTGGCTACAAAAAGTCAAACTTATATTTAGCACAGTGAAGGATCTTGAGAACCTTTGTACCATCTCTAATTCTAGCATCAGGAAAGGCAGCATACAGTGATCCCCTCCAAATACAATCTGGTGAGTGCAGTCTCAGCATGCCTAACTATGGAATCACCAATAATAATGATTTTATGCCTCTCTGCAGGTCTAAGGGAATTTAGGATAGCATGTTTGTAGTTTTGGTGATTTGTAGTAGAGGTTATGAGTTATAGAACATGAGGACAGAGGTATGTGTGAAACTTTAGGTGACTGAGGTTTGTTACAATGGGCCTGGGAGGGTAAGGCAGACATTTTTAACAACCGCAGTATATGTTGGTAGGGTGTTATGCTGTTTTTACTGACACCAAGTGTGGATGTGAGGCAAGCCTCCCAGTTAAGGATTTCTATTTGTGACATTTAAAATTAGAATGGTCAGAAGTAAAGAGCTGTTAGTGAACATAAGGCTCATTGTTTCAATACTTCGAAAGGTAGTAGACTTGTGGCTACTACTTAGTTGCTGCTAGTGAAGGTCTCATCACAGCTGCACATTTCTAAGAATTAATGTCCTTCTGCTCCTTTTCTTACCAGAAGCGAGACAGCAGCACTAATCCAAAACTGGCTACTGAGAAGCAGTTTGGAGGCTCTACAGTGATTGGTAGTCTTTTGGCAGGGTGGGAATCAATGATCCTTTACTCCTTGCCGGTCATGAGCAAAATCATAGCATCAATACTGAGCTGGTTTTACATAAGCTATCCACTATTCAGTAATGTTGTTCTAGATTATTTACATTTCAAAAGTAAACCAGAAAAGGGACAATGCTATAAGTACTGTAGTGTGCTCCTAGTAGGTGGGACAAGGCAGCTGGAGTTTATCAGCCTATATGGCCTTGTTGTGTTCATTAGCATAAGCAGATAAGATAAGAGTGGAAGATTCTTTTAACAGCAAATTTACAAAAGGAGTGGGGAATTCAAGAGACAGTGAGTTAAATGACAGGATGAACAAGCTTGAAAAAGCAAAAAAATGTTCACAGAACAGCATTAATTGGTATCTCCCACAGGTTAAACCTTGTCCTGCCCTGCTGGCCATTTAAAATGGTACTGCTCAGCTCTTCTCACCCTTCAGATAGAGTTAATCCCTTATCTGTCAAAGAATGCAACACAAACATTTGCTGTTCCTAATCAAAAATTGTTTTAAACTAAAAAAAAAAATGAAGTAAAAGAAGATATTTAGATGAGATAAACTGCATTAAAATAAGAGCAAAAGGCAAGAAACAATGTAAATATGCAATATATAAACCAAGAACTCCAACACACTCACAGAACAGCTTTAATTGGCAGCTCTTGCAGATTAAACCTGGCTTGTCCTGTTTATCTTAAATAAAAATGCCACTTCCTTTCTCCTCCCACAGATCAAATATAATTAACCCCCTTCAGTTAAAGAATGCAGCACAAATGTTTGCTGTCCCTAAAAAAAGTTTTTTAGTTCCAAGAAAAATCAAATGTTAGTAAAATAAACTGCAGCAAAACAACAACTAAATGCAATAACAACAATCTAAGTATGTGAACTATAAACCAAAACATCTAAAATGTTTACAGAAAGCATTGCATTGGGCTATGGTGTCTCATCGTCTTAGCACTGCAGTGGACATCTTATATGGATTTTGTGGCCTATCAGTGTCATCAGTACATTTTTCATGACTACCACATTTTTTAATAAAAAATGAAAAAAAAATATTAGTAGGATATTAATATACATGAAGACTGGACTTAACAATATACATCGCATTCATCACTTAACATCATTATAACAAACCATAAGGTCAAAGCCAAGTTCTACAGTTATCCATTCACTATGTGCCAAACCTTTCTAATCACTGAAGATTAACTTATATAGCAGAAGTGAGCATAATCCTTTCCATTTGTCTGTATCTACATACATCTAAGACCATTTGATTAGTTTATATTAATTTACATGACAAATCCAGAATTAGCAGTTTTGTATGATTTCCAGTTTGCAAACAAGCAATTTAACATGGTGGCTTATACTGTACTAATCAACATCAGCTCAGTAATCTCAAAGTTACATTTCTGACCCACAGTCCCAAATAACCAAAGTTTAATGTTCACAGTGAAAAGTACAGGTTTTCTCAATGCCCATTCTCTACTACTGGTTAGTGACATCCATAAAACCTGAGCTTTAGGGCAGGCCAAGACTGGATGTAAATAAACCGCACTAGGGTTCCCACAATGCCATCACTTATCATGATTAAGTAGGCTTTTGTTATGTAGGTAAACTGGCATTTTGTGCCATAGATACAGAACTTTGGCTAAAACAAATCTTGATAACACTGACCAAAACTTTTATCCTGCGTAGCTTTTAACCATGAATCCTACTCCATGTTTGACAACTGTGTTGTCAGCATCATATTCCATTCAAGCTATGTGGAAGAGGATGCTTTATCCACCAGAAGTTTTTACATAATGCCAAACTTTAACAGAGGGATTGAGTTCTCTAAGGCAGCCATACTCTGTAACAAACTGCTAGAGACCCTACTCCACCCATCTTCACTATGGGGTCTTTTGCTCAGCAGAGACTGCAGCTGGAACAAAATTGAAACCAGCCAGAGGCTATGGACGGAGTATGTTGATTTAAAATCATCCACATGCAGAAACATCTCTTAACTATATCACAGAGATCAAAAACATTAAGAATTCCAGCCTGAATCCAAGTATTCCACCATACTCGCTAGCCATTGATAATAAGTAATGGGTGATTACACATAAAAGAAAGAAGAATGACACCCCCATATTTGACCTATTTATGCCCATTTCCAATATTCTCCACCCACAGGTATACACCACCTGACTCCCATATTTTGTAGGAGAGAGTCCTTCTGATGGGTGATAAGCTTTATTTAAGTAAATCTCAGTTGTTTACCGAAGAGATTGAATGTGGCCCCATGATGATCGCTTTGCCATATGAAAGAAGGTCTGGAAGAATAAACTTCCCTTCTTCTAATTATAGACAAACATTTTGTTCCTATTGATCCAGCAGTTTTTTTCCCCTCCAAAATGAAATCAAAGATCACTTGTATTTTCCTAATGTATGATGAAAAGGTAACCTAGGGGAAATGCCACAAAATAAAAATGAATTTGGAATATAAATATCTTTATCATTTGAACTATGCTTGAGAAATGAAGTTGCATTCTTTACCAAGCACGCACATTTTTTTCAAGTTGCTGTATTAAAGGTTTGATCCTGATTCCTAAATATGTTGCCGTCTGTACTCCAAAAATTGAGGTGATTGTGGCTTTCTCTTGACCTTCTAAAACAGAACAGGTAAGGCTGTGAGGTTTTGTCTTATCCTTATTTATGCACAAACCTATAGATTTGGCCATTTCCTCTAATACTACTAATTAGGCACTCAAGCGAAAAGTTGATTTGTTGAGCCAGACTATACAGTCATCAGCAACCCTTTTTCAGTGGGCAGAATTCATTGATAAATGTGATATGTGCTTCATTAAATTTAGTCTGGAGATAGCAATCTATTACTGATGCTTCTAGAATGAAAATCAGTAGTGACAATATCATAGACAGTAGGGCAACTTTGATGGGTGCCACAGTTTGGAATAATTGGCACAGATAGTACCCCATTACAAACACGATTGTATAACAGTTTGACTCCACTGATAAATTTGTGTGAGATTTTATAATAATTGAGCACTGCTCAAATGAATGGCTACTGAATAGAATTGAATGCCTTGGGAAAATACATTAGTAGGGCCCTTGTGTTGTGTTTTTTAATTGATATATTTTTTGAATATCTATCCAAGTCCTCATAACACTGGGTCCTGCAAGCCTACCTTTAATAAAATCTAAATGATTCTGGGGTATAAGCACTGCTACCACTTTTTCAAGGTACAAAGCAAGAATTTTAGCAACTATTTTTAGGTCAGTGCTCAGTAATGACATGGGTTTTTATTAATTCCTTGCTTCCAGGGACTTTATGGTTCTTGGGAAACATATTCTCACATACAACATGTCATAGGGAACTGTACCAAAAGCTTTTGTTGCCTGAAGCAAATAAGGCAATAGCTCACCAAGCTCAACCAAATACATCTTATATAAGTCAATAGAGATACTATCCAGTCCAGTCACTTTCCTGAATCTTAATGATCTGATTGCTGTCAGAATTCCTTAAATCATTAAAGCTTCACTTAAGGAGTGATATATCTCTTTAGGAAGATTAATAGGAGGGTTATCCTTGACAAATGTGGGTTCTGTGATAAGTTGCTCCCCACCTTTGTTTACTACCAGGGCATATTCTTCTGCAAGTATTTGTTTTATGTTACCTGGATCAGTTATGATTCCTCCCTTATTATTCTGTATAGCTCTAATCATCATATATTTCTTGCATTCTTCACACTTCCAGGCTAAGATTTTAGTAGAGGTAATACCTTCAGCCTAGGAAAATAATTTATACCTTTACCATTTTTCATTTACCTTCCTACACAGTATCTGTTTAATTTCTGTCTTTAAACATCTTATAGATCTTAACACCCCCACTGTCTTTACTTCCCCCTTCTCTATACTCTGTCTGAAGAACTGTGAGCTTTGTCTCCAATGAAATTAAATTATTCTCCCCAGCCATTGTTGTAGTTATAGCCATAGCCACAAATCCTTTACATTGACTTTTGAATTTCACCATTAAACCAGCATATTGCAATATTTAGGTGGGAATTTATTCCAAAATGAGCTTATTAGTTGTTGTAGGATCTTATTTGCTCCAGACATTTTACACGGCAATGGATCAAATTCAAATCTGCATTGCAGGGACATACTTTTGCCTTTTGTGATGTTGACTGTCATCACAACATCCCTAGCATGGTCTGATTATGCATATCAGTGACACTACGGATTGCAAATTTATTAACCAACCAGAAATTCAGTCTGCTAGCAATGCCCTGGACATAGAACATACAATCTGATGTATTTGGATAAGGTGTACAACAGACATCAATTATGTTTCAGACATCAATAAGCTTCTGCAATGCTTTCCTTTTCCATGGCAAGTGCACCACCCCAGTGTTATTCTCTTTAAATCTGTGTCTAAAACTGCACTGAAATCGCCTCCCATGAATATCCCTCTAGTTAGGGTACTTAATGGCTCTAAGCAATCTAACAGTTGATCACTCTCATTAGGACTGTGGCAAACGGCAAGTACCTAGACACCACATGGTGAAGTAACTGTTAAAATAATTCACCATTCCATCTCATCCTGCCATACCTTTATAACTGTCTAACCAAGATTTAATTAGAATTGCTACTCCTCTTTTAGAAGTCTTAGTGCATTAAAAATATCTCACTTCTTTCCATTCCACTGGTCCTTGACTTGCTGTACTACTTTAGATCTTCATTTTTTGTAGAAACACCACCTGTGCTCTCAGTTTGTTAACTGAATTGTTTATGGCACTGGCCTTAACAGGCAATGAGACTCATTTCACATTCCATACTACAAACATCACACTATTTCCCTTTTGACTGCTAGTGTAGTTAGCTCAGTTACTAATGCCCCCCTGACCATTTGGAACATGCTTGACTTTGGTTACTTCCATTTATTTCATTGGAACTGATTTAAACCATAACAGTTATAAAGACTCTGTACACAACCTAAATTCAGACACACAGTTTGTTTGTGTCTTTCGGCTTTTCCCAGTTAGGGGTCGCCACAGTGGAACTCTGGTCTGCCAATAATTGGTAGTTGATTTTTACGTGACGAGTTACCAGCTCTGATGCACAACCTTCAATGAAGGTACGCCCATTCACGCATGTCTCCACGCAGAAGACGCTCTAGCTGAGAATTGAACCGGACAGCGTCTTACTGTGAGGCGACAGTAATCCCCTTGATCTACCTATGAGGACTAGGAAGCAAATGAGGGAGAAGCTTGAACATAAACCATACTTGGCTGCATTCCCACTTTGAATAGTCCCTCGTCAGCTGTCATCATATCACCTGCTAGTAACCAACCTACTTGTCATCCCAGCTATCAAATAACTCATCCTTATTATATTAAACAAAGCAACCTTATAACTAAAATAACACTGTGAAGACCTAAGTCTATCATAAAAAAAAAGCATCTTTCAGAGTATAAAACACACCCTCTATGGAACAGAAAACACAAACATTTTACAAACATAACATCAGAATTAACAGTCTGAATTTATGACTTTCATATTGCTTCATTGCTTAGCTGTAGGGTAGTTTCCTGCTGATTAGTTTCAGACCTGTCCATGTGATCACCCCATGATTCCCCCATAACCCTTCCATCTACCAAAATTTCAGGCTCATAAAATGGCTGTATTTCAGGATCAGTGTCTGGAGTATCAGCCTGAGACTTAAGCGAGGTGAATATATTGGATGTTAAGATTTTAGTATTCTCAAATCTGAAGACTGCAAACTTATATTGGCCCCCACCATTTTGCCCTGTTTAACCTCCATGTTGCGCTCTTTCTTTGGTACTTGTTTCTTTGGAGACCAGGATACTAATCATCCCTTTGCCATTTATGATCTGGCGCTCCATCCTGTGTGTGACTGAAGCATATCACATTTTGGGTAACTCATGATGGTGGAAAATATAATTATTTGCTTCTGGGGGGTTGTAAGACTCCTTTGATGACAACTAATACTGCAGGAAATTTAAGCTGAATTTTAAAGTCCAAATCCAAAAACTGTTTTAGATAGGGTACCATTTATTTTCTTTTCAAATAGAGGCCCATGCTATAGTCCAGGTTTATTTTCAGCATGTGGTCAGCTATCTGTAAGTTATTCCCAGCTTTGCGGGCTATCCTGAGAATAAGTTCACAGACATTATAGTCTAGGCATTTTATAATAAAATGTCTTGGCAGATTATTTTGTTGCTCTCTGTGATTTATGTAGTGTGCTCTGTCTATAATGCGCGTGCGTGCAGCATTAACATCTTACCCAATTCCTTTTTGATAAATGTAACTGGCTCACCACCTTGTAAGCCTTCTGGAAGACTGATTATCTGCAGATTGTTATGGCAAGCTCAGTTTTCCATATCTTCTTTTCTGAGCTACAGACAGTTTGCATTTTTCTCAGTATCCTAATAATTAACTATTTGTTCTTGGGACATAGGGTGCCGCTCATTTAAGTTCAATAGCCACTAGGATAAAATACTCTCAATCAGTGCAAGTTTTCCACATTAACTTCATATATTTCTTGATGTAGTTTGCATAAGATGTGTAAGGGAACTGAGTACTGCTTCGATGGCTTTCAGTTCCTCCATGATTTTCATGCTGCCCCCTGCCATTTTTGTGAGATGCACTGTACTGTTGATAAGAGACTGTAGCTTTGGGCTCTGTTCTTTACAGGATATATCAAAAACTGACATACTGTGGGGTGATGGCAAGATTTTCCACTACATTACTGAAATATTTAGACATGTTTCTTTCAGGAAGACATCTTTTTCTAATTAAAATCGGACATGTGGTAGCCAGGCTTCAGTTTAATGTCTTCCTCTGTGCACACTCCTATGATTATCACATTTTTTAAGAACACAGTAAAAGAAGTTAATGCTGAGCCATGGTGTGACTGCTAAAGGTCTAGTGTAAATGGAGATGTTGCATTTTTTGTTACTGTATTACAAATGACAGTTTGTTTTGTGGCCTGGAAATACCAACATTGTTTGCATCATGCCTACTAATGACAATGCTTTTCACGGATGGGCAAACTGTAGTCAATCTGCTATGAGTTGAGGTATGACTAATTCTTACACATTAATTCTTTTTAATTAATTTTATATATTTAATTTGGTGTTTGTTTTGTTTCTTGTTAATAACTGTGTGAAGAACACTTGAAAAGCTTACCATATGATGTCAAGACAGTTATTCCATATAACAGCTTGTAACAACCAGTTAATACATTAAAATCCACTCACATTTAAATTTCAAAATATCTAGCTTCAAATTCAAGTCATACTACAAACATCCAGTCTCAAAGTTAACAATAACATGTCATAAATAAACAATGGTAATTTTGAATTAAAATCCATTCACATTTAACACACAAATTCAAGTAAAATACCACAATAAACATTTCCAATAGTTTCAACATTTTCTATATTGACTTTGGGCCGGATTTACAAAGGCTTGCTTGGAGTCTAAGATTAGTGTAAGACGGCAGACAGCCAATATGTCTGCCGAGCAATCCAGCAACAGCTGGCAGGGGCGTGCATGAGAGCTTCTAAAGCTACTCTTGCACGGACAGTGTTATGGTATGCAAATTACATCATTTGCTGCTGAAAGCTATGGAAATGAGGCAAATTTGCGATCCAGGAAACACTAACATGTCCGTGTAAGAGTAGTGTTATTTGCAGAAATGTACTCCGTTGGTAACGGAGTACCGTTCTGTAAATTGCTAAACGGAGCTATGACAGCTCCAAATAAAGGATGCATCTAGTTGAGGAAGCATGCCAATGGCCAAATATAAGGCCATTGGCATTTGCAATATTGTAAATCCTTAAAATCCATTTTTTCCCCGATCTCTGATGTTTAAGTGTAGCGCAGCGCCACGCAAATGTGCGGCACTTTAAATAAAATGAACAAAAATTGAAAAATAGCCAAAAATGGGCATTTTCACTAAAAAGCTTGTTCTGCCATGCAGGTGAATGGCAGGCTGAAAACAACATGGCCACTGAGTAGTGGTTGCTAAGGGGGGGAAGCTCAGTTTGAGAGATGTAACCAAGCATTAGTAGGCAATCCTATGCAAATGAGGATAAGGATAGTGAATCCCAGTTTTCCCCGGCATGTGAGCCATGTCCCTAGAGTGTAAGTGTAGGAGTAGGGGAGTAGTAGAGTAGAAGATAGGTGACATCATAAAGGGGTATGTCTGAAAGACTGTAAGCTTATTGGAGCACAGTGGCTTGTGTTTGCCCTGAGTTGCTCAGGATTGCAAGAGGCGTGTCTACAGTTGTCCTAGCTGAAAACAAGAAACCAAAGGCATACCCCGTGGATATATCTGAAATTTCTTGCAAACGTGCACACAGCATGTGCACCCGTGTACGCGTGTTTGCACTTGTTTGCACTGCACTGCCCTGGACGGAAACAGAAAGGGAAAAGGAAGGAAAAGAAGTAGTAGGAAGTAAACCAAGGAGAACTAGCAGAGCTGCCAGGTGAAATATATCAGAATCAGCCAATTACACAGGCAGTAGACTAGCCCAGCCCAGCCCAGCACTTTAAACTATGCAAACAGCAGTCTACCCTGTTTTTTCCCCAAGAACTCTGCAACACTCCAGTATACAAAGAGTGAAAACTTAAAAAGCTTAAGTCAAACAAAATGTTAGGGGCTGCTATTGTTATCATAAACCAACATGTGCAGTAGGTTTGTCCTGGGGATTACTTCCGTGTCACCAAATCGGTGGGTGAAGCCAAAACACAATCGGGCTAGGCTTATAAATGCCCCAGGGCAGATAGCCTAGTATGAACCTATGAACCTATGAACCTATGCTGAGGGTGGTGATGTTGTGAATGCTGCTGAGCAACCCACAGTGAGGAGATGGAGAAGAGTGTACAGACCCAGGGTAACCTACCAGGGGCTACATGAGCTGGAGATAGTGGAGCGCTATAGAGTGGACAGAGACTTCCTGCAGCAAATTGTTAAGCTGTGCCGGCCACGCCTCACACACAGAACCAACAGAGGGGAACCCATCCCAGTGGATACCAACGTATGTGTTGGCCTATGAATACTAGCTACTGGTACCTTCCAGAGCCCAACTGTTGATATGATGGGGATTTCACAGGCATCAGCATCCAGGGTACTGCACCAGTTCCTGGATGCCATGTCAGCACATGTCGGTGAGCACGTATATTTCCCCAATTCCTGTGAGGCATTGGCCAGCAATATGCGTCTTTTCCACCAAATAGCAGAATATCCTGAGGTAGTGGCTGCAATAGACTGCACGCACATACACATCAAAGCACCACCCGGTGAGCTGTGTAGGGTCTACATCAACCGTAAGGGCTTCACCTCCATTAACCGCCAGGTTGTGTGTGATGCCCAGGGCATAATAATGAATGTGTGTGCTGGATGCCCTCGAAGCTATCACGATTCCCACATCTGGCATCTGATGCAGCTCTACCAGAGATTTGCCAATGGGAACATCCCTGACAGTCACCTAGTGGGGGATGCTGGATACGCACTGGAGCAGTGGCTGATGACACCCATCAGAAATGCACACACACCCGAACAAGAACTCCATAATGAGGCACACGCACAAACAAGAATTATTGAGCATGTATTTGGGATGCTCAAATCACGGTTCCGGTGCCTGGGCACATCTGGTGGAGCCTTGCAGTACCCACCAACTACATGTATCCAAATTGTCACGGTATGTGCCATGCTACGCAATATGATCCTGCGAAAACAGCTGCAACAGGAACAGCATGGGGCAGGGCCAAACAGCCCCTCACTATTGCCAAGGCCTGCACAGGCACAGCATGACTCAGAGGAGGAACAACCTGAGCCTGCCCCAGTAGGCAGAAGGAGGCATGCCCAGTATGCCTTAGCCTTGGCAAAGAGGCAATGCATAGCACATACACTGACTCAGTAGGAACCCTGGAAATGACACCTCTCTCTGACTTTCACATACAATAAAAGTGATGCCTAACTTGACACTACCTGTTTTCAAACATGTATAGAGAGTGTACTATGTGCAACCGACACAGGCAGCCCTGCAGCACCACCTGAGGCATGATTGCCCTATTTTAAGCAATATAAAGCAGTGCTAAGCACATTTTACCACTATTTAGCATATTTAAACACAATTGCGTCGAGCTGCGCACCACGCTAACTAGTGCAACTTCAGGCAACGTTGAGCAACGTTGAGCAATGTTGGGCAATGTTGGGCAAAGTCGGGCAAAATCGGGCAAAGTTGAGCAAAGTCAGGTAAACACGCTCACACCTGCTTTACTGTTCCTTAAGCAGACTGGTCTGCCCAGCAGGAAAATAACAAGCAGTGACAGGGCTAGAACTCAGGATACTGTGCACTATAGTCACAGTACTGAGCCACTAAGCCATGACAGCATTTCACTGGCACAGACACAGCAGGACAATTGTAGACTAATGCAAACACAAACAAATGCTGTATCATGTGTCTGAAGAAGCATATGAGTAACTTCCCCCCAGGCCTATGTAGACAGATAACAGCAGGCCAGGCAGTGTGATGTGTGTTGGGTAGGCTTTGAAGTCACAAACTAATATACGTGAAATTGGAAGCTAAACTCTGTAGTACAGTAGTATGCCTCAAGCCAGTATGATAGGCAACAGTACAAACTGAAATGGATTACCTGACATAGCAGTGCAGGCCTAGCAAATGTTTATAAGTGTCAGGTGAACCCCTCATCCTATGTACACCCACAGTAACAATCAGGTGTGCCCCTGGGTAGAAATGTACAAATAATAGCTGTCCACCCTGTATGTAGAAATGTTGATAAGGCTATGCAAAGTGACTCATGGAAGCCCTTCAGGCACAGCGTGCTTCCTGTTGATGTACGACACAAAAGTGAGCCCTGAATAAAAACCAACTTGATTTTTCACACACATATAATATATATGTCCATACTGGGCATGCTCACACACAAACAAATTTAGCAAATTTCAGTCAGCAACATACTGAAAGGTCATACTGGGCGTGCTCACACACCAACAAATTTAGCAAATTTCAGTCAGCAACATACTGAAAGGTCATACTGGGCATGCTCACACACATATAAACGAAGCAAATGTCAGTCAACAACATACTGAAAGGTCATACTGGGCATGCTCACACACTTAGGTCATGTCTGAGTACAGCAGTGGGCCACACATATCTGGTAGTTGCAGTTCTTACTTGTCACTATTCACCAATCCTGCCTTGCACACACAGTTATATGAAAACAGTCCCATATAATATATTGGACTCCTGTCATGATCAAACTGTGTACTACAAGTACTTAAGTTGTTCAAAGAAAGTGAAAATTCAAAGAAGATCAATAAATCTCCGATCAGTATCATCAATAAACAATGAGCACTCCTAACATTATCCAATCCATGTTCTGGCAAAAATATTGTCAAAGAGTCCATAGAGAACCATGAAGCTTTCTTTCGCTATGTCATAAATATCAATGTAAACTCATTTATGTTCTGAGTCAAGTGCAAACTGTAAATGAATACATGTACATGACTGACATTGCCAACATCTTGTCAGACAGGCTCATACATATTTACCCCCCTCTCGCTGACAAAAATGCCCATTATCATACCTGGAGATTGTAAAAACCCAGAAATCACATATACAATGGTTAAACAGCTCTTTCCAAACCTAAAAATACGGCGTCTGTGGGTTTACATGGTTCCCCTAGCTGTGTCATATGTGAACTCCAAAACAAACAGACCCTGCACCTGAACAGTCTGTTGAAACTCACCCTCTGTACAGGATATAAAACTGTTGAATGGGTTACAGCAACATTTGGCACACTCCAAGTGTTGGTGCACAACAGACCATGGGAACTATTGTCTTATAAGCCTATTAAGCCTAATCTGCAAGGCCATGGAGTCCATCATGATAGAACTCATAAACAGAGCTAATGGGAGCCTACAAACACCCAACTCTACCCATTTTGCTTTGGTCAGGGGCAGATCATGGTTCCCAAACCTGCTAGACTGTTTTCAAGGCAGTCACCCAGGACATACATAAATGAAATGAGCTACACACGTCCTGCATAGACCTTGAAAAGCCCTTTTCCAACATCCCAGACACATGTCCAACAACCTGTGCATAAATATGTATGTCATCTGATGGATTGCCAACTGGGGCACAGATAGATCCCACAAGGTAAGAACTGTGGTCTCCTGTTCAAGCTGGTAACAACTGCTGTCCCCCATGGCTCAGTCCTACGACCCCTCCTGTCTGGTGTATACTTTTCAGAAATACAGTCAAACACATGAGGTCTATGTTTAGCAAAGTTTGTGGATGACTGCAAAAAAATGTTTGGGACAACAGAGACATCCTTAAAAGGGTCTCATTCAGACAGATGTGGTGTCAAAATTATGGCCTCGAGCTACAGTCATACAAATACCACATAGGTGCCAACACCCTAAATATGGAGGTGATAATAAGGGATCTATGGACACATGTGGATAGTCATCTCTACTTCCAGAAACACATTCACAAAGTGGTTAGAAAATCATAATCATGCTATGTGTTCCCACAAACTGCCAAGGTCTTTGCATGCAAGTCAAAGGAGGTTCCCTCTACTCAGTCATCACACCCGTCAGAGATTACCACAACACACTTGCGATGAATCTGACTAGGCATCTTCAGCAGCTGGAAAGACCACTGAAGTACCTCAACAAGAGGATTACTGGCCTCAAACTGTTGCCCCATGCAACAAGACTGTACTCTGTTGCATACTGTATTCAGGAGATCTCTGGCCAACAGACAGGTCCATGTCCAATGCAGAACTGATGTGCATGTGCTATCTGAAGTAAACCCAAGCTCACTGTATCACATGCTCTAGGGATATCATCATCATAATAAATAGAACATGTTGGAGGAATACGTTACTAACTCAGATTTCCCTTGCTTTGGAACAGGCTACCAACCGATATTAAGCCGAGTTCCTCACTGACACTTTTCCAGAGGAGCCTTGATGAGTGTATGTGAAACTGAACTGTCACACCATGGATCACTTCATCAGCTCTACTACACAGAGGCCTAGGGAACTAACTCCATCGGTGGTGATAGCTGCACACTCTGGCCATGCTAATATATGCCTTCAGGCTGATAGCCTATTACCTACCTATGTACATATATATATATATATATATATATATATATATATATATATATATATATATGTAGGGGGAACACAGTATAATAAGCCAAAGATGGATGGGCAGAGATGTGTGTAAGAGGGTGACCATGACAGGCAGCCATCCAGGACTGTCCCACCCAGCACACATCCCAATGGCATGAAATACATGAGGTGCACCTCTCCCACTGTACATAACAGCCACCAGTATCTGTAAGCATTACAGTGTATGTGGTCCATGTGCCTGCTGTACAACATGACTGTACAATGAAGTACACATCTACTATCTGTAGACATGTACCTGTCACATAGGTTCATAGGTATGTAGTAGACTATCTCCATGAAGGCATATTTCAGCCTACGCAAGTTGTGCAGATTTCACCACACCATTGGGTAGTCTCCCAAGGCCTAGTTCTAATAGTTAGTACCCTAAGCCCCTTTCTAGTGGGGCTGCTGATGTGATTCCTGGAATGAATTGTCTGTTTCCCATCCACTCATCAAGGTTCCAATTGAAGAGTGTCAGTGAGGGGTTCTGTCTGATGTACATTGGGACTTTGTTCCACAGTAAGGCAAGTGTCTGGGATGGTACTCTATCCCACCAGCATGTTGTATTCATCGTTGTGATGAAGTTCATATCCCTGGAATGTGTAGGGCAACTCAATGTTGTTATCTGTAGATAGAGCATGTTCAACAGTTATGTGTTGGACATGGCTCTGTATGTTAGACAGAATGTGCCTCTGAGTAGGCGGTACACAACGAAGAACAGATTTAGTTTTACCAGTTGTGTTGCATAACACAACTGTTTGAGGCCAGTAATCCTCTTGGTGAGGTACCTATGTGGTCTCTACAGCTGCTGGATATGGTAAGTCGAGTACATCCAAAATGGTGCACTGTACTCAATTATGGGTCTGATGATGTAGAGTAGAGTGCCAACACTACCTCTTTGGATCCTGATGCAAACCCTTTGTTGATTAGGTGGGCCACATAGGATCTCCCAATCACTTTGGCAACATGGTTGTCAAAGGAAAGATGACTATCTACTTGTATCCCCAGATCCCTTATCACCTCATCATTTTAAGGGGGTAACACCTATGTGGTAGTTTGTGGGTATTTTGTTTTCAACAAACAGGATCACTATGCATTCCTCCACAGTGAGCTTGAGGCCATGATTATGACACCACACATCTGTCTCATAGAGTCCCTTCTGTAGAATATGTCTGTCTTCCGGGGGAATCTATTATGGCAAACACTTTACAGTTCCCAGCAAACTTAGTCAACCACAGCCCTCCTGTGTTGGCATGTACATTTGAGAAGTCTATACCAAACAGGAGGGACCCCAGGACTGAACCCTGGGGGACACCAGTTGTTACCGGTGTAGAGTCTGACATGTAGCCAGCAACTCTTAATGTGTGGGATCTATCTGTGAGCCATTTTGCAATACATCTTGTGATGTATGGATTCATGGCCAGGTTGGTGAGTTCATCTATGATACCTGACTGGGGAATGGTGTCAAAGGCCTTAGCGAGGTATAGGTAGGCTGTTTTGAGCTCATTTCAATCATCTGTAGCCTGGGTTACTGTCAAAGAAATCCTCCCAATTCAGGAGATGTGGTCTGCATTTGACGAAGCCAAACTGGGTGTGCTCAACTGTGTGAAGGTTCCCAATCTCTGTATTGTTGACTTCCATTATGACTGGCTCCATTGCCTTGCAGAACACACTCGTCAGGCTCATAGAGCATGAATGTCAAGGGGTTTTTGTGGCCCCACCCCTGTGGAGTGTGAAGAACATTGCTGTGCAACATTCTAAGGGTACATATCCTGTAGAGAGGATGTAGACAGAGGTGTAGGTATCACTGATGAATATGGATACATCCCCACCCTATGTGCTATGATCCAGGTTCTGATGCTGGAAGGTATGGAATGGGTAGTATCCTGGTAGTGCTGGTGTGCTGTCTGGAGCCTTGAACTAGGTTTCTGTTACTGCAAAGATATCAATATTCTCCATAATGAGAAGTGTCTTGAGTGTGTACATCTGGAGGCTGAGACTTCTGGCAATGAGTAGCATTTAGCTCACTTTGTGGTCATTTGTGTTGGTTACGGGGTTTGGTTTGTCCTGCGTGACCAGTGTTCCACACCTGAAGTCAGCGCCTCATTGATCCCATCTGACCATAAGCTAATTACCCTACATATCCACATTTTGGATCCACACCCCATTATGGAAACCATGTTAAAAAATGTCTCCAAAGCCAACTTTATGCTTCTTAAGACAGAAGTGCTGAACTGCAGGACACTCATGCAGATGGACAATACAGTTACGACTACTGAATCCTTCACAATTGCACTTTATAAACACTTACATGACTGCATGCATCGTGCTATCCCAAACAGAACCAATACACTATCCTCCAAGAAAAGGAAGCCAATCTGGTGTTCCCCTGCCATAAACAAACTGCACAACAGAAGGAAGAAACTGTTGCAAAAGAGGGTAAAATCCAATGAGTGGAGAAGCTCCATGGTCAATGTCAGTAAGCAGCTGTGATCCCTGATAAAATCCTCCAAAGCTAGTTATGAAAACAAAATCTCCACTGATTCTAAAGACAACCACAAAGCATTCTATAGCTATGTCAAGAATCTCAATGGCAACACTCAGATCTGCTCTGAGTTACAGCACAATGGCACTAAATATACAGACCCAACTGATATTGCCAACATCCTGGCAGATAGGATCAGTGTTACCTTTACCCCCCTCTCACCCATGAAAGAGCACATCTCTATAACAAAAGACTACAAAGTTGCTGTCATCATGGCTGCACAGGTAAAAAACACTCTGCAAAGCCAGGAACACAGCATCCATGGGACCAGATAACATCCCAGGCTGTGTTCTACACAAACTACAGAACGAACAGGCACCACACCTATGTACCATGTTCAGTCATAGCCTCACCTCAGGCTTTGTGCCTGCTGAATGGCGCACAGCAATGGTTATCCCACTACACAAGGGGGGAGCCACCACAGACCCCAGGAACTAGTGCCCCATTAGTCTGATGAGCCTGCTCTGCAAGGCCATGGAATGTATCATATAACTTATAAAAAAATACATTGGTAATCTCCAAACTCTGGACCACAACCATGTTGGGTTTGGAAAAGGCAGATCATGTCTCCTAAACCTAATAGACGTCATTGAAGCAGTCACCAGAGCCGTAGACAAGGGTAAGGTGGTTCATACAGCCTATGTAGATCTTGCCACGGCTTTCAACACCATCCCCCACTCTGGATTTATAGATAAACCCACTAAACTAGGTATAAATTGCTATGTCACAAGATGGGTTGCCAACTGGCTCACTGACAGAACACACACTGTGAAAGTAGCAGACTCCAAGTACGACTTTGGACCAGTGACGAGTGCAGTACCAAAGCGTTCAGTCCTGGGTCCTGTCCTGTTTGGTATCTACTTCCAAAGACATGCATCTGGAGCATTTCTCCCCAGGCCTCCACTGAAAACAGGCTCTGTGGAACCTAGTCGGACTTTCCCGGTCAACAAATGATAAATAAATAAATAAATACTTCCCTGAAGTAAACGTTAACATAGAAGGTCTCTAGCTAATGAAGTTTCCAGATGACTGCAAACTAGGAGCCATAATTGAAACTACTAAAGATGTGGACATCCTATAAAAGGGCCTCACTGAAACAGATGCCTGGTGTCAAAGCCATGGCCTGAAGCTCAATGCCAAAAAGTGCATTGTCATCCCCTTTGGTATAAACTCTGTAGCCATGAGCTACAACATAGGCAGTAGTATACTTAACAGTGAAAGTGTGATAAGAGACTTTGGGTCACAGGTGGACAGTGGACACACCTGTGATAATCACATCCCCACAGTAGTCAGGAAATCCTTCTACCTTGACACCTCATCACAAAAGGTGTCTCATGCAGAATAGATCCATAATAGAGTACAATGCTCCTTTTGCTATGTACCTCACAAGACATCTACAACAACTGGAAAGCCTGCAGAAATACCTCACAAAGAGGATTAGCAGCCTGAAATACATGCCATACACAGACCATCTCAAAATGCTCCAGCTGTACTCTCTCGCATATCACCTACTCAGAGGTGATCTCTGCCTAACATACAAAGCTATGTCAAACACAGAGCTGTTGGACATGGTCCACGTAAAACACTCACAATCCCTCTGACCTTCGGTCCCAAAACCCAGAGTGAAATACAAAATGAAGGGGTGTATCCCTTTACCTTATGGATACCCACACCTTCAGGTTAGTGGCACAGCATGAGGCCTTGGAGACCATGCAAGTGCAACTAACATTGGGCAAAGCTGCTTATCAGATTGTAGCCTACTACAGATCACCTACCTTGTCTCAGGAACCTCACTGAGTATTCCTGAGAACACTGGAAAATAAAAAGGTCCTAACAAACACCATTATATGAAGAGATTACAAATACCCAAACACTGACTGGGAGAATTACTCGTGTACAACGTCCTTTGCCCAATGCTTCCTAGAGTTTAAAAACTCAAACACCCTGGAACAGCTGGTTACCATGCCCACTAAAGGTGACAACATACTGGACCTGAACATCACCAACATGGGGTACCCGTGTTCCACACCAGAGATAAACCCCTCGCTGGCAATATCAGACCATAAAGTAATCACACTGGACATCCACAACCCCCCCCCCCCGCAGTCAAGGAAACCACTGTGAAGATATTTTCAACAGCAAACTGCACACTTCTCAAGACAAACGTGGAAAGTTCCAAAGCCCCCTTCCTATAGGATAATGCTATACAATCTGCAGAATCATTTACAAGTGCATTCTATGAACATCTACAGGGATGCATGGATCGAGAAATCCCAAATAAAACCAAGACACACTCCTCCAAAAAGAAGAAACCAGTCTGGTGGTTGTTGCCCATAAATAAGCTATACAACAGAAGGAGGAAACTAACACATGACAGAGAAAAATTCCAAAAAGGAAAGGCATCACTGATCATTATTAGGAAGAAACAATGATCGCTCATAAAGTAATCCAAGCACAGTTTCTAAAGACAAATTGCCAAGGAATCTAAGAACAACCACAAAGCCTTTGTTAGCTATACCAAACATTTAGGTGGCAACGCTCAAATATGCTGTCAGCTACTGCAAAATGGCTAAAAATACACTGATCCAACTGACGTTGCCCACATCCTGGCAGACAGGTTCAGTGCAAACTTCTCCCCCCACCCCCAAAAGGGCCTGTGTCCATCCCAGAAGAATGCAGAGAGCTAACATGGACATGTAGGTAAAAACAGCCCTCTCCAAAGCTAAGAACACAGCATCAATGGGACTGGATGGTGTCCCAGGCTGCGTCTTACACCAGCCCCAAAAGGAACTACACCCTCACCTACAATCACTGTCCAGACTCAACCTTACCACAGGCTATGTACCCAAAGAATGGCATACAGCAACAGTCATCCAGCTCCACAAAGGTGGTGCCACATCAGAACCTGGAAACTATTGCCCTATAGGCCTACTCAACCTGGTCTGCAAATCTATGGAGAAAATTATCATGGAACTCATAAACAGAGACATTGGGAACCTCCATACAATGGACTCTACCCAATTTGGCTTTGTTAAAGGCAGATCCTGCCTCCTAAACCTAGTTGACTTCTTTGAAACAGTTACCAAGGACATAGATGGAGGTGAAAGTAGTCCACACAGCCCACCTGGACCTCACTAAGGCCTTTGACACCATTCCCCACTCTGGCATCATGGGCAAGCTTACCAGCTCGACCATTAACCCCTATGTCACAGGATGGGTGGCCAACTGGCTCACAGATCAAACACACATGGTCAGAGTTGCAGGCGCCATGTCCGACTCTAAACCAGTCACAAGTGGCATCCCACAAGTCTTGGTCCTAGGACCCCACCTGTTCAGTAGATACTGCTCAGAGGTACAGGCAAGCACGGATGGAGTATGGCTGACCAAGTTTGTAGATGACTGCTAACTGTGGTCCATAATCGACTCTACGACTGACAGACATCCTTCAGAAGGGTCTTACAGAGACAGATACCTGGTGTCAAAACAATGCCCTCAAGCAGAATGCCAAAAAATGCATAGTCATCCCCTTTGGATAAAACAAAGTGCCCACAAATTACCACATAGGTGGTAATCCAGTATGTACGGAGAATGTAATTATGGACCTGGGGACCCAGGTAGATAGTAAACTCTCCTTTGATGATCACATTGCCAAAGTGTTTAGAAATTCCTTCTATGAAACCCACCTAATGTCATCTAATGTAACCCACTTTGTCAAGTCTGATGATGTCACCAAACTACAAATATACCTGTGGAGAGGAAAACTCCCAGTAATGTGTATAGTGCGTTGTGTAAATGTGTGCTGCTGTAGTATCATAAAGTAGTTAGGTAGCGGTTTGAATCCTGCACTTGTGTGTGTCTCCTTGGAGAAGAGCAACCTTTCTGAAGACTACTGAAACACCTTAAAAGTGGTATACTTATCCTTGTCAAGTCTGATGATGTCACCATCCTACAAATATACCTATGGAAAGGAGAACTCCCAGTAATGTGTATAGTGTGTCATGTAAACGCATACTGCTGTAATATCCTAAAGTAGTTAGATAGGGGTTTGAATCCTGCACTTGCCAGGCTCAGGAGCAGCTCCTCCACTCTGGTGAGGGGGGATGGATGTTAACCCCACCACCTGTTGCAAGCTGTTGTCTCCTTACATCAGAAGCATGCTGACAGACATGTCTAAGTAGATCACTGCAGTGGTGGCGTACCTGCTCATATGTCCGGTTATGCAGGCCTACCTTGTTTAGCCTCCGGACAACATCTTGCCACATTGCAGTACGCTCCTGCTGGTCATGGCTGGTTCTGGAGAATAGTAGGCTGTAGTGCTGAATCATACAGCTGGTAAGAATCTCATCTTCAGCACTACTGCAGCTAGGATTTCTATGGTGTGCCATGATCCCTGGAAGACATAAAGAAAAGATATGTATGAGCAAGTCATATGGCACATTTAACATTATACAGTACAGATATCACTGACCTGCCATATATAGCAACCTATTAGCTGACTGAGATTAAACACTTTCACTGCCACTTATCAGTGCTCACCCCATAACTGCATGAAAGTGCCTGGCATGCTCTATATAATAAACCATGTTCTGCACAGCAACAAAATAAAATCACTATATAAGACTATACAAGAGTACCTGGCACACTGTATGCAACACAATGCACCACCTAGCCACAGCAGATATAGATCAAGCTAATGCATAAAGAAATATATCATCCATCACAATGTTTGTAAGGTCCAGTTACAGTATTACCATTATACCACACAACTTGTTGATGACAAACCCGTGGCCAAAATATGTGCACAATTGTGAATATAGGTGGCATACTGCTGTAGTAAACTATAAATGTTGCTAGATACGCAGTTATATGTTGTAACACACATATGACAGAGAACATGATACAGGCATACCCACACACACATCAGACATAATTACAAGACACAAAGGTATGGCAACCCAGATAAGCTTTACATGTGTACCATACAGTACTGTGTGTCAGTACTTACAAAACCTTAAGCTTGAGGAATGTAATCTGTGATGAATATGGGGACCACACAAAACGGTGGTTCCAAGTAATGTGGACATACATCATACTTTGCTGTTTAGGCCCAGAGCTTCAAGTAGTACTACAGTACATACAGGATATGGAGTCAACATCAGTACCAATCAATAAGCATACATGTAGTGCTTTAGCCTCCAATGACACACCCCAGTTAACACCAAGGGACTACATCAGACTATATGCCATAGTGCTTTATCTGCCTAGCAACAGCATACACAGCTTTTGCTGGGATCAAAACAAGGACCCATAATACCATGGCAGAAACAGTTTCCCACTAAGCTATCCCACAAATACACATCTTTGACATATTCACCAACACAGTGACCATCAGACTCAGTCAACTTTACATAGAATCTATTGCAACAAGTAGATGTGGGTGTGTATGAGTATATATGACTCTCTCTCTCTCTGTATATATATATATATATATATATATATATATATATATATATATATATATATACACACACACACACACACACACACACACATACATATATACATATACATATATACATATATATATATACACACACACACACACACACACATACATATACACATCCATTGGTGTACATATACATATACATATAGGCACATATACAGTCCACCTTTCATGGTGGGAATATCAATTATACAAAGGATGTGAGGTATACAGTAATGTAATGATATCGCACAGTCTTGTGAGAAATGCATTGAAAGTGTTCACAGCCCAGGTAGCTTTAGCAAGCTTCACTGGCTGCAACATTGCAAACTGAACAAAACACCCACAGTTTTTAACCACCACATGTCATGTACCAGCACTGTATGCTGTCTTTTGTCACACACTAATACCTACATACAAATATGCACATAACCTTCACCAGCATATATATGTCCACCCTTCACAAACAGTTGCAATATGTCCCTTGCTCTATACACATATACAGATGTTAATATATATGACACATATATATCTCTCCATATGTGTGTGCCATACACACACAAGGTACACACTGTTGTAAGTCCCTGGACCTCACAGCTGAACTGTTGGGCCTTGCTGCAACATGAACAGGTGTCACATGTGAACACACAGTAACATTAGAGCGGGTATATATAGCTCAAAATGCTAGATTAGCATACTAGCCTGGTACAGCAGTTGCCAATGCTAAGCTACACTTTAAAATGACTATCATGCATGTGTTACTCTGTCACACCCATGTTTATATAAATGTTTGCGCTAATCCCCCAAACAAACATTGGCCACACTACTGTACAGAACACATATAACATGGAACAGATGTTTGACATTTAATGCTGAGCTACACATTTCACATTTATGTCCCACTGCCCACAAGTACACACTGAATTGTCCATGGCAGTAGTCAAGCAGGACATCTGTGCATAGATACGTTCTGCTGCCACAAATGAATGGTTCACATTATGTAGAGTACTCTTCAAAAACATCTACTACATGCCAGTAAATACATATCTGTTACATACAAGTTGGTATTATTTCTTTTTCTTTTTCCTTTTGCTTTTCACTCTCTCTGTCTCTGTCTCTGTCTCTGTCAGTCTCTGCAATAGAGTGATTGAGTTTGTTGGCAGCAATTACAGCCTGCTTTTATAGGTATTTGCACATGTGCATGTGATGGCCTCTGCACCAATTGGTGGCCACCATTTGCTAATTGCATGCAGCCTGCTGTGTGGTAATTGCAGTAATCACTGTCATAGCAACCCAATGCTATAAATTGCTAACTCAGGTAGGCGTGGCCCTTTCAGCTTTCCAAGATGGGAATCATGCTTGTTTGCTGTGGACATTGTTGCTTAAGGCAGAAGGTTGGTATTGTTCTTATATCTGAAGCCAGGGGTGTAGCCAGTGATTTAAATGTTGTACTCAGACCTGAATGTTGCTGCTTGCAGTACACACTTGTCAGTGTAGAATTGTACTCACCCCTCAAAATGCTACTCCAAGATACATGGGAGTATGTACTTTCTTTTCTAATTGTACAATTAACTGCCATACAAAACTAGTTATTGAGATAAACTGCTCAGACAAGCTCCGCGTGGGTTTACAGAGTGGTCCTAGCAGCAAGGAACTCGAAAAAGCGACTACCTTCTGGATTTAAGTATCTTTGCTTTTTTTTCACTGAAAATAGCTTCTGCTGCTTACTTTGAACTAGCCTGAACTGTTTTTTACTGATTACTGCATTTATTTTAAAATCTGCACTTAAAGTTACATTTAGTCGAATTTAGTCAAAAGTTTGCTTGCTTGTTTGTTTAATTGAACTGTGGAGGCTGCCCACTAAAGTGTGCTAGCCTGTGTAACTAATTTATCACTGTCTCTGCATTTTCGGTGTATTTCTGCAAAAAAAAACAAAAAAACAAAAAAATAATCCTTGTTTTCCCGCCTTTCTCAACTAGTTTAGACCAGTATACAGGCATTGCTGTATTCTAGGCTGTGGTGTAGTTCCTGTGTTGTCCATTACCTTACTTGGATAGAAGGAAGTTTCTTTGCTCACCAGTGGGAGTGGGGAGCCTTGAGCAGCCTATCTGTCCTTGGGGGAAGTGACCTCAGCACAAGAAGCTGTTAGTAACTGGTTGTTTTGGACCATTCCTAGCTCTTTTGTAGTTCACTGCTTAAAATCCGCTTCTGGGTGTTTTTTTCTGGCTATACTGCTCTGACAAGCTCCACGTGGGTTTACAGAGTGGTCCTAGCAGCAAGGAACTCGAAAAAGCGACTACCTTCTGGATTTAAGTATCTTTGCTTTTTTTTTCACTGAAAATAGCTTCTGCTGCTTACTTTGAACTAGCCTGAACTGTTTTTTTATTTTAAAATCTGCACTTAAAGTTACATTTAGTCGAATTTAGTCGAAAGCTTGCTTGTTTGTTTGTTTAATTGAACTGTGGAGGCTGCCCACTAAAGTGTGCTAGCCTGTGTAACTAATTTATCACTGTCTCTGCATTTTCTGTGTATTTCTGCAAAAAAAACCAAAAAAACAAAAAAATAATCCTTGTTTTCCCGCCTTTCTCGACTAGTTTAGACCAGTATACAGGCATTGCTGTATTCTGGGCTGTGGTGTAGTTCCTGTGTTGTCCATTACCTTACTTGGATAGAATGAAGGTTATTTGCTCATCAGTGGGAGCAGGAAGTCTTGAGCAGCCTGCCTGTCCTTGGGGGAAGTGACCTCAGCACAAGAAGCTGTTAGTAATTGGTTGTTTGGGACCATTCCTAGCTCTTTTGTAGTTCACTGCTTAAAATCCGCCTCTGGGCAGCTTTTTTTCTGGCTATACTGCTTAGACAAGATCCACGTGGGTTTACAGAGTGGTCCTAGCAGCAAGGAACTCGAAAAAGCGACTACCTTCTGGATTTAAGTATCTTTGCTTTTTTTTCACTGAAAATAGCTTCTGCTGCTTACTTTGAACTAGCCTGAACTGTTTTTTTTACTGATTACTGCATTTATTTTAAAATCTGCACTTAAATTTACATTTAGTCGAAAGTTTGCTTGTTTGTTTGTTTAATTGAACTGTGGGGGCTGCCCACTAAAGTGTGCTAGCCTGTGTAACTAATTTATCACTGTCTGCATTTTCTGTGTATTTCTGCAAAAGAAACAAAAAAACAAAAAAGTAATCCTTGTTTTCCCGCCTTTCTCGACTAGTTTAGACCAGTATACAGGCATTGCTGTATTCTGGGCTGTGGTGTAGTTCCTGTGTTGTCCATTACCTTACTTGGATAGAAGGAAGTTTCTTTGCTCACCAGTGGGAGTGGGGAGCCTTGAGCAGCCTACCTGTCCTTGGGGGAAGTGACCTCAGCACAAGAAGCTGTTAGTAATTGGTTATTTGGGACCATTCCTAGCTCTTTTGTAGTACTCTGCTTAAAATCCGCCTCTGGGCGTTTTTTTCTGGCTATACTGCTCAGACAAGCTCCATGTGGGTTTACAGAGTGGTCCTAGCAGCAAGGAACTCGAAAAAGTGACTACCTTCTGGATTTAAGTATCTTTGCTTTTTTTCACTGAAAATAGCTTCTGCTGCTTATTTTGAACTAGCCTGAACTGTTTTTTTACTGATTACTGCATTTATTTTAAAATCTGCACTTAAAGTTACATTTAGTCGAATTTAGTCGAAAGTTTGCTTGTTTGTTTGTTTAATTGAACTGTGGAGGCTGCCCACTAAAGTGTGCTAGCCTGTGTAACTAATTTATCACTATCTCTGCATTTTCTGTGTATTTCTGCAAAAAAAAAAACAAAAAAAGTAATCCTTGTTTTCCCGCCTTTCTCGACTAGTTTAGAGCTGTATACAGGCATTGCTGTATTCTGGGCTGTGGTGTAGTTCCTGTGTTGTCCATTACCTTACTTGGATAGAAGGAAGTTTCTTTGCTCACCAGTGGGAGTGGGGAGCCTTGAGCAGCCTACCTGTCCTTGCCGGAAGTGACCTCAGCACAAGAAGCTGTTAGTAATTGGTTGTTTGGGACCATTCCTAGCTCTTTTGTAGTTCACTGCTTAAAATCCGCCTCTGGGCATTTTTTTCTGGCTATACTGCTCAGACAAGCTCCACGTGGGTTTACAGAGTGGTCCTAGCAGCAAGGAACTTGATAAAGTGACTACCTTCTGGATTTAAGTATCTTTGCTTTTTTTTTCACTGAAAATAGCTTCTGCTGCTTACTTTGAACTAGCCTGAACTGTTTTTTACTGATTACTGCATTAATTTTAAAATCTGCACTTAAAGTTACATTTAGTTGAATTTAGTCAAAAGTTTGCTTGTTTGTTTGTTTAATTGAACTGTGGAGGCTGCCCACTAAAGTGTGCTAGCCTGTGTAACTAATTTATCACTGTCTCTGCATTTTCTGTGTATTTCTGCAAAAGAAACAAAAAAATAATCCTTGTTTTCCCGCCTTTCTCGACTAGTTTAGACCAGTATACAGGCATTGCTGTATTCTGGGCTGTGGTGTAGTTCCTGTGTTGTCCATTACCTTACTTGGATAGAAGGAAGTTTCTTTGCTCACCAGTGGGAGTGGGGAGCCTTGAGCAGCCTACCTGTCCTTGGGGAAGTGACCTCAGCACAAGAAGCTGTTAGTAATTGGTTGTTTGGGACCATTCCTAGCTCTTTTGTAGTTCACTGCTTAAAATCCGCCTCTGGGCATTTTTTTCTGGCTATACTGCTCAGACAAGCTCCACGTGGGTTTACAGAGTGGTCCTAGCAGCAAGGAACTCGAAAAAGTGACTACCTTCTGGATTTAAGTATCTTTGCGAAAATAGCTTCTGCTGCTTACTTTGAACTAGCCTGAACTGTTTTTTTACTGATTACTGCATTAATTTTAAAATCTGCACTTAAAGTTACATTTAGTTGAATTTAGTCAAAAGTTTGCTTGTTTGTTTGTTTAATTGAACTGTGGAGGCTGCCCACTAAAGTGTGCTAGCCTGTGTAACTAATTTATCACTGTCTCTGCTTTTTCTGTGTATTTCTGCAAAAAAAAAAACAAAAAAAAATCCTTGTTTTCCCGCCTTTCTCGACTAGTTTAGACCAGTATACAGGCATTGCTGTATTCTGGGCTGTGGTGTAGTTCCTGTGTTGTCCATTACCTTACTTGGATAGAAGGAAGTTTCTTTGCTCACCAGTGGGAGTGGGGAGCCTTGAGCAGCCTACCTGTCCTTGGGGGAAGTGACCTCAGCACAAGAAGCTGTTAGTAATTGGTTGTTTGGGACCATTCCTAGCTCTTTTGTAGTTCACTGCTTAAAATCCGCCTCTGGGCATTTTTTCTGGCTATACTGCTCAGACAAGCTCCACGTGGGTTTACAGAGTGGTCCTAGCAGCAAGGAACTCGAAAAAGTGACTACCTTCTGGATTTAAGTATCTTTGCTTTTTTCACTGAAAATAGCTTCTGCTGCTTACTTTGAACTAGCCTGAACTGTTTTTACTGATTACTGCATTTATTTTAAAATCTGCACTTAAAGTTACATTTAGTTGAATTTAGTCAAAAGTTTGCTTGTTTGTTTGTTTAATTGAACTGTGGAGGCTGCCCACTAAAGTGTGCTAGCCTGTGTAACTAATTTATCACTATCTCTGCATTTTCTGTGTATTTCTGCAAAAAAAAAAACAAAAAAAAAATCCTTGTTTTCCCGCCTTTCTCGACTAGTTTAGACCAGTATACAGGCATTGCTGTATTCTGGGCTGTGGTGTAGTTCCTGTGTTGTCCATTACCTTACTTGGATAGAAGGAAGTTTCTTTGCTCACCAGTGGGAGTGGGGAGCCTTGAGCAGCCTACCTGTCCTTGGGGAAGTGACCTCAGCACAAGAAGCTGTTAGTAATTGGTTGTTTGGGACCATTCCTAGCTCTTTTGTAGTTCACTGCTTAAAATCCGCCTCTGGGCATTTTTTCTGGCTATACTGCTCAGACAAGCTCCACGTGGGTTTACAGAGTGGTCCTAGCAGCAAGGAACTCGAAAAAGCGACTACCTTCTGGATTTAAGTATCTTTGCTTTTTTTCACTGAAAATAGCTTCTGCTGCTTACTTTGAACTAGCCTGAACTGTTTTTACTGATTACTGCATTAATTTTAAAATCTGCACTTAAAGTTACATTTAGTTGAATTTAGTCAAAAGTTTGCTTGTTTGTTTGTTTAATTGAACTGTGGAGGCTGCCCACTAAAGTGTGCTAGCCTGTGTAACTAATTTATCACTGTCTCTGCATTTTCTGTGTATTTCTGCAAAAAAAAAAAAAACAAAAAAACAAAAAAAAAATCCTTGTTTTCCCGCCTTTCTCGACTAGTTTAGACCAGTATATAGGCATTGCTGTATTCTGGGCTGTGGTGTAGTTCCTGTGTTGTCCATTACCTTACTTGGATAGAAGGAAGTTTCTTTGCTCACCAGTGGGAGTGGGGAGCCTTGAGCAGCCTACCTGTCCTTGGGGGAAGTGACCTCAGCACAAGAAGCTGTTTGTAATTGGTTGTTTGGGACCATTCCTAGCTCTTTTGTAGTTCAATGCTTAAAATCCGCCTCTGGGCATTTTTTTCTGGCTATACTGCTCAGACAAGCTCCACTTGGGTTTACAGAGTGGTCCTAGCAGCAAGGAACTCGAAAAAGCGACTACCTTCTGGATTTAAGTATCTTAGCTTTTTTTTCACTGAAATTAGCTTCTGCTGCTTACTTTGAACTAGCCTGAACTGTTTTTTTACTGATTACTGCATTTATTTTAAAATCTGCACTTAGTTACATTTAGTCGAAAGTTTGCTTGTTTGTTTGTTTAATTGAACGGTGGAGGCTGCCCACTAAAGTGTGCTAGCCTGTGTAACTAATTTATCACTGTCTCTGCATTTTCTGTGTATTTCTGCAAAAAACCCCAAAAAAACAAAAAAAAAAATCCTTGTTTTCCCGCCTTTCTCGACTAGTTTAGACCAGTATACAGGCATTGCTGTATTCTGGGCTGTGGTGTAGTTCCTGTGTTGTCCATTACCTTACT
Source organism: Protopterus annectens (assembly GCF_019279795.1). Taxonomy (NCBI): domain Eukaryota; kingdom Metazoa; phylum Chordata; order Ceratodontiformes; family Protopteridae; genus Protopterus; species Protopterus annectens. The sequence goes on along the minus strand of NC_056726.1, from coordinate 415,870,978 downwards.
TGGATAGAAGGAAGTTTCTTTGCTCACCAGTGGGAGTGGCGAGCCTTGAGCAGCCTACCTGTCCTTGGCGGAAGTGACCTCAGCACTAGAAGCTGTTAGTAATTGTTTGTTTGGGACCATTCCTAGCTCTTTTGTAGTTCACTGCTTAAAATCCACCTCTGGGCATTTTTTTCTGGCTATACTGCTCAGACAAGCTCCACGTGGGTTTACAGAGTGGTCCTAGCAGCAAGGAACTCGAAAAAGCGACTACCTTCTGGATTTAAGTATCTTTGCTTTTTTTCACTGAAAATAGCTTCTGCTGCTTACTTTGAACTAGCCTGAACTGTTTTTTTTTACTGATTACTGCATTTATTTTAAAATCTGCACTTAAAGTTACATTTAGTTGAATTTAGTCGAAAGTTTGCTTGTTTGTTTAATTGAACTGTGGAGGCTGCCCACTAAAGTGTGCTAGCCTGTGTAACTAATTTATCACTGTCCCTGCATTTTCTGTGTATTTCTGCAAAAAAAAAAATAAATAAATAATCCTTGTTTTCCCGCCTTTCTCGACTAGTTTAGACCAGTATACAGGCATTGCTGTATTCTGGGCTGTGGTGTAGTTCCTGTGTTGTCCATTACCTTACTTGGATAGAAGGAAGTTTCTTTGCTCACCAGTGGGAGTGGGGAGCCTTGAGCAGCCTACCTGTCCTTGTCGGAAGTAACCTCAGCACTAGAAGCTGTTAGTAATTGTTTGTTTGGGACCATTCCTAGCTCTTTTGTAGTTCACTGCTTAAAATCCGCCTCTGGGCATTTTTTTCTGGCTATACTGCTCAGACAAGCTCCACGTGGGTTTACAGAGTGGTCCTAGCAGCAAGGAACTCGAAAAAGTGACTACCTTCTGGATTTAAGTATCTTTGCTTTTATTCACTGAAAATAGCTTCTGCTGCTTACTTTGAACTAGCCTGAACTGTTTTTTTTTACTGATTACTGCATTTATTTTAAAATCTGCACTTAAAGTTACATTTAGTTGAATTTAGTCGAAAGTTTGCTTGTTTGTTTAATTGAACTGTGGAGGCTGCCCACTAAAGTGTGCTAGCCTGTGTAACTAATTTATCACTGTCTCTGCATTTTCTGTGTATTTCTGCAAAAAAAAAAAAAAAAAATAATCCTTGTTTTCCCGCCTTTCTCGACTAGTTTAGACCAGTATACAGGCATTGCTGTATTCTGGGCTGTGGTGTAGTTCCTGTGTTGTCCATTACCTTACTTGGATAGAAGGAAGTTTCTTTGCTCACCAGTGGGAGTGGGGAGCCTTGAGCAGCCTACCTGTCCTTGGGGGAAGTGACCTCAGCACAAGAAGCTGTTAGTAATTGGTTGTTTGGGACCATTCCTAGCTCTTTTGTAGTTCACTGCTTAAAATCCGCGTTTGCACGGCTTTGTGCAGTCGTGCGCATAGTGCAGCGCCGGTTAAACAAGGTTAAACTTTTTCTGGCTCCGCCAAGTCTGCTCTTCAATTTTTCCCTTAGAACTGATCTACTTGCAATCTAAACAGCCTATACTCTGTCTGAAAAGCTCAGCACTTGCTCCTAAAGCATTTTGTATAAAGGTAAAGCACTCTTAAACAAACAAAAGTACTTCATTCACCTAAATTCTGTTGAGTACCCATTTCCCTATAGGTCCTTTCTGACTCACTTACACAGCAATCTTTTTCACTATTTCTAGCATGTTGAAGGGTCAGTTGCTGGCATCCTCTCCTGTTCAGCTGGTGAATCTAGAATCTTGAGGCAATGTTACAATTGCCTCATGTACACAGACAACCCTCTCCTCCTCCCAACAAATACAAATATATGCGAGAGATGCAACTATATAGCCAAACTGGAGGCTGAGCTCTCTCAATTCAGTACTTGCAAGACCAGTCAGGAGGAGAAGGTAACCACGCACACCACAAACCCAGTCTCACATAGAACTATCACAACTGCAAACCAAACACAAACACACAAAAACATACTCTGAGGCGCTGATTAAAAATCTACCAAAACAACAGAGGCCTCCAAAGCAGACACCCAAGCAACCGCCACCTCAAGACATAGCACATGCAACACATAGTTCACAAAGTCAGTGTGCTAAACAGTCACAGCCCTTAAGGCCAAACAACATGCCAGACACACTTGTAATAGGTGACTCCATAGTCAGGCACACTGACGTCCCGCTCACCAGACTGAACAAGGAGAGGGTCACAGTAAGCTGCCTGTCGGGAGCTAGAATCCGCCACATAACGCAAGCACTCAGGTCACTCCACAGCAAGTACAAATATGACTCGGTCATTGTACATGCCGGTGTGAACGACCTGAGACGTACCTCCCTGGACTACATGAAAAGAGACATAGAGGAGCTCTCTGATTATGTAGCCCAGGCCGGTATGACCCTGACCCTGAGCAGCATCTTACCCTCACCAAGAATGATGCCACAGTACAAAGACAAAATGATCAGTTTTAACAATTGGCTTAATTACTGGTGTCATTCTAAGGGTATCCAGTGTCTGTCTGCTCTGGATGACATGCTTGACAAGTCACGCTGCTTCGCAAGGGATGGCTTGCACCTGTCATCCCTGAGCTTCCGGATATTGGGCAAGGCTCTTGCCACCCCCATAGTGCCTTTTTTAGGCAAGGCTCAAATGACAAACCTACCTCCCTAGAAAACGCAAGTGGAAAAAAACTAAGGGTAATGCTGCTCAATGCCAGAAGTCTAAACCTCAAGATGCACGCCCTCGAAGCCCTCCTCAGTATGGAGAACGTCGATGTCTGTGCAGTGACTGAAACCTGGTTCAAGGCTCCTGAGAGCACCCCAGCACTATCAGGTTTTACCTCATATCATGCCTTCCGCGCCCCAAACTTGGACCGAACCACAAAGGAGGGTAGTATCCATTTTCATCAAAGATACCCACACCTCCAGGTTAGTGGCAACGAAGCATCGGAGACTATCCAGGTGCAACTAACCATAGGCAAAACTGCCTTACAGTTTGTAGCATGCTACAGACCACCCTCTCAAACTCAGGAACCCCACACAGCCTTCCTGAAGACACTGGAGAGTATGAATGTCTCTCCAAATACCATCATTTTGGGAGACTTCAACTACCCAAACATAGACTGGGAACATTACTCAAGCCCCAACACCCTAGCCCAAAGGTTCCTAGAATTCATAAACTCAAATGCAATGGAACAACTAGTCAACATTCCCACAAGAGGAGACAATATACTAGACCTGATCATCACAAACATGGAGACAAAATGCTCCACACCGGAAGTACATCCCTCTTTGGTAAGATCAGACCATAAATTAATCTCACTGGAAATCCACATCCCACCCCCACCCCCTGCACAAAAGACCACAGTGAAGAACTTCTCAAAAGCAAACTTCACACTTCTTAAGACTGAAGTGGTATCTTTCAAATCTCCTCGGCCAGTGGAAACCACAACCCACACTGCTGAATCTTTTGCAAATGCCTTCTATGGGCACCTTCAAGAATGCATGGATCATGCAATCCCAAATAAAACCAAGACCCATTCCCCCAAAGGCAGGCACCCGGTCTGGTGGAACCCAGCCATAAACACACTTTACAACAGGAGGAGGAAGCTACTACATGACAGAGCAAAATCTCTAAAAGGGAAGGCATCTCTGATCAGTACTAGCAAAAAACTACGATCACTCATAAAATCATCCAAGGCCAACTTTGAGAGAAAAATCGCAAAAGACACAAAAGACAATCACAAGGCCTTCTTTAGCTATGTTTGAAACCTGGGTGGAAACTCCCAGATATGCTCAGAGTTAGTCCAAAATGACACAAAATACACTGAACCCACTGACATTGCCAACATTCTGGCAGACAGGTTCAGTGCAAATTTCTCCTCCCCCCCCCAAAAAGAGAAATAACCATCCCAGCAGAGTGTACTCTCTCTAACATCTCAGATGCCCAGGTGAGAGCCGCCCTCTCTAAAGCTAAAAACACAGCATCAATGGGACTGGATGGTGTCCCGGGCTGTGTGCTACATGAACTCCAAGAGGAACTAAACCCACACATAAGGCTGCTGTTTAATCTTAGCCTTACTACAGGATACGTGCCAAAGAGTGGCGACGGCAACAGTGGTCCCACTTCACAAAGGCGGTGCTTCTACGGACCCTGGAAATTACCGCCCCATAAGCTTGATGAGCCTGGTCTGCAAAGCTATGGAGAGGATCATTATGGAACTCATAAACAAAGACATTGGGGACCTACAGACATTGGATCCTACCCAATTTGGCTTTGTCAAGGGCAGATCCTGCCTTTTGAACTTGGTCGACTTTTTTGAAACAATCACTAAGGCCATTGATGAGGGCAAGGCAGTTCACACAGCCTATCTTGACCTTGCAAAAGCCTTTGACACAATACCCCACTCGGGCATCATAGACAAACTCACCAGCTTAAATATAAACTCATATGTCACAAGATGGGTTGCAAACTGGCTCAAGGACAGAACCCACGGGGTCAGAGTTGCTGGAGCTATGTCAGACTCTAAGCCAGTCACAAGCGGTGTCCCACAGGGCTCAGTCCTGGGACCCCTCTTGTTCGGCATTTATTTTTACGAGGTACAGGCAAACATAGGAGGATTGTGGCTGACAAAGTTCGCAGATGACTGCAAACTGGGTGCCATAATTGATACTCCAGCGGACACAAACATCCTTCAGAGAGGCCTCATAGAAATGGATAATTGGTGCCAGAGCCATGGCCTTAAGCTGAACGCCAAAAATGTATAGTCATACCCTTTGGGAAAAACAAGGTACCGACAAATTACCACATAGGCGGTAATCCATTAAACGGAAGAGGTAATCAGGGACCTAGGGACCCAGGTTGACAGTAACCTCTCATTTGACATTCACATTGCCAAAGTGGTTAGGAAGACCTTCTATATTGCCCACCTTATCATGAAGGGTTTCACATCTAGATCAAGAGAGGTCATTGTGCCCCTGTACTCTTCTCTTATCAGGCCAATGATTGAGTACAATGCCCCATTTGGGATGTATCTCACCCGACACCTGCAGCAGTTGGAAAGACCCCAAAAGTTCCTCACCAAGAGGATAAAGGGTCTTAAACATATGTCATATGCTGCCCGACTGAAAAACTCCAGCTCTATTCAGTCGCATACCGCCTACTCAGAGGTGATCTGTGCCTGACGTACAAGGCCATGTCCAATCCTGAATTAATGGACATGCTCCACCTTAGAAAATCCAAATCCATCAGAGCCATGAGAACAAGTGACTTAAACCTCAACACAGAAATAAATAGAACGTGCTGGAGGGACAGATTCATAACCCAGAGGCTCCCTACACTCTGGAACAGAATCCCAGTCCATGTTAGGCAGAGCCCCTCACTGACTCTATTTAAGAGAAATCTCGACGAGTTGATGGGAGATCGTAGGTTTACCCTGGGGGGGTCATCTCTGTGTCACTACTAGACAGAGGCATAGTAAACTAAACCCTAAAAGCGCATAGTATTCTCATCCTAAGGGGTGGTGTAAGCCACATACACTCTGGCTAGGCTTATAAATGCCCTAGGGCAGATAGCTTAGTACGAACCTATGAACCTATGAACCTATTCCTTTGTCACATGAATTGTTTGTGAACTGCTATACTGTGAATATTAATTTACTCACTTCTGAACAGTTTGTGCTATTTTAGTGTTGACATTAGCACAGGCTGCTCAAGAAAACTGGACGAATTTCAGTACTGAGTATGCCTACCTACATCCTTGGTAGAACCTGAACACACAGGTATATTCTACATTTGGGTAGGGGTGCAGAAGTACAGAGAGCATTATGTATTACTGTATGAATTTTATCTTGCTGGACTTAAAGGGTTGCTGTGCACCTGTTAGTTTATCAAGGCAAGTGGTCTTTCTGCGTAGCTCCCAACTGTGGACCTATCCACATGGTAGCCAGAGGTTAGCATGTTATTCTTTGTCTGTGCACCACACTGGTCTTTTCAGCACTGGAACAATGGCATTGTTACAGGTGGTTACTACCAGTACATGGCTACATCCTTTTGTATTTCAGTGTTGTACTCCTACATAAGGGTATGCTTCTGGAACTCCTTCCAAAGCTATTTGCACAGTGTGTAACAGCAGAAAAGCTGATATGCCTGTGTGTTTCTGCCTCTGCCAGGCCTCTCAAACACTCAGGTACATATTTGAACAGACTCAGGGAAAAGTAGGTAAAAGTGAGGCCCTTTAAAATATTAGTGCCATTAAGTTGAGACTTTGAGAGAACCAGAGCATATGGATTAATACACCTTTTCTGAAGTACAAGCAGTGTCTAACTCTTACTTATTGTCATTATTCATCAAGTGTAATTCACCACCTTTCTGGCCAATGTCAGTACTATTCAGAGGGATTCAGAGTGACACAGCTAAAATTTGTTTCAAAATCAGGAACATCCCTAAAAATTAGGCACAGTTGGGAGGCATGGCCTCTGCCCTAATCAGATATGCCAGTGTTTGTCCTGCTATGATACTGTGTGGGAGTTTTAAAGTGCTGCTGTAACATTATTTCCTGCTAGAATGGCTGCTTCTCTTATCACAGTCAGGTCCACAACAACTGCTGGTAAAGATCCACAGAACAAGTTGTGTGTTATGGCATTCCTGTTTTTCCTTTACATTCACTCACTCTGATGCATGATATATTTATTTCAGTACCAACTTGTTGTATATCTACTGTGGCTTAATGGTACTTCATGCAGTGTAGTGTGTACAAGGTCCCGGGTTTGAGACTTACAGAGATGTTTTATTTTGCTGCTGAGCAGAACAAGGGCCCTCACATACAGAGTGACTAAGGCACTTTTAAGCAGTTGTAAGTGGGTTTGCATGGGTTTGCGCGAGGCTTAGCAATGCTTAGCTAAGCGCAAACAAGTGCACACTCACGCAGACCCACTAACTACTGCCTAAAAGTGCTTACTCCCACTAACCCCCACGCTCATTTCTTTGAAAGAAAAGAAAATGAGGAGATAGGAAAGTGGTGAAAAGGGGCACAAAGAGGGAAAGACAGTAGGGAAAACAGCTCAGGATGTGCAGGACGGGTGTAGGGAAGGTCCATAGCTGCCCATTTCTTTAACAGCAACAGCTGTGCATATGCAATGAATTTGGAGGGAAATATGAAACCTTCCATGCCTGAGAGAGGGGTGAGGACAACAAAGTATGTTGTACTGCCAATTAAATTACATTTTATGTGTCCAGTGGACATGTGTGCAAAATGGGCAGCTATGTATGCGGCATATTTTGTTTTTGGGAGCAGATTGCCCTTTTTTTTTCAGGTGAGAGTGGAATGTGGGGTAGGGGAAGTAGGTATATTGGGGAGGAAGGTTGGGGAGGTAAACAAACAAGAGCCCACAAATGGCAACAGTGGAACTGAAATCCCCACCCATGGGCAGTCACCACTGCACCTTCACAGCCCAGAGGGTGGCTGTATTGGTGGCTGCATAGGAGGGGCAGGCTCACCCATGAGTAGTGCCACTCATGTCTCAAGCTGGCATAGAGGATCAGCGACAGAACGCTCAATCTCTCTACGCACCACAGCCCAGACCATTCGGAGGGTGATTGGTGGCCCTCCTCGGCCCACACTTGCACGGGGGGGACGAGCCCCATCCTGTGCAGCGCTTCCACCTGAAGATGGCACAGGGCCAATGGAAGAGGAGGTCCCAGGCTGGGCACTGGATTTGCTGGTGCCAGGTGCCATCACCAGCTGAGGTGGGACAGGTGGGTCCGCTGGGACCGGCCTTCCCATACGTTCTATGTTTTGGAGGATTTAATGAAAATATGGGTTAGTAACAGTCAACAGCATTCCCAATTAGTTATAACAGCATGCAGAAGTATTCCCATTAACCCAACACACCAGATTTCCAACAGTTGAACAGCAAGCATAACACATGCATATATAGAACAACAGTGGACATTACAACAGCATGCAGGTTTAATTGATGGCAACAGGCCACCAATATTGTGGTATTTGAACAGGGCACATGCATGGAAATAAATGCAGATATGTATAAACCAATAGGACATATGCCCCAACAAATGTTTTGAGATCAGACATACCCATTGAGGTGTGGAATTGCATTTTTTATGCACATACAGTAGGGTGGAAAAAGATAGCTCCATTAACAACTTGTATATCCTTCTAGTTTATGCTACATTCCTATTAACTGCAGTTGTATGTCCCCTACATGTATTATTATGCTACCCAATTGTCCTTAAATTGTAAAATGGGTTCTGCTAGATCTTTATATACATGAGCTGTATCTGACATGCAAACTGTCCGGGATGCAGATGTTACTGCTGCATATTTTGTGAGTTGCTCAGACACACTACTGCTGAGATGGTACACTGACAGCTCTACTTTCCTATAATTATCTAGATAAGCTCAGGTGAAATTATCAATTATATGTTAACAGCTCCCTACATTTCTGGCAGCACACTGACATTTCTGGGGAACACAATACCAAGCTACTCATGTGCCAGATTAACCTGTACATGCTGGGCATTAACCAACAGTTGAGGACTGTAAATATGCTTAAAAGCTACTGGCACTCCCTTCATCCACTTTATATGGGCCTACCCAAGTGTGGGTTAACAACGCTTAATACAACAATACTATTTCTATAATGCAAGAGTACAACAACATATCAAAGAAAATGACACAGACACACTCCAGGAATTGTACCTTTATTAAAGACTTAAAACACTTTTTTTGAGGCTCTCTCATTTATTTTATATAACAGTACATACAGAATAATTATTAAAGAATTATTATACCTTTATTTATTGGGTTAAAACACTTTTTTTTTCAGGCTCTCTCATTTATTTTATATAACAGTACATGCAGAATGATTACTAACCTGCCTGGTGGTGCAGCCTTAGCAGCCTATCTGCATAGGCTTGCTGGTTCGCAGCATGGACATCTGCAGCTGTGAAGTAAATGAAGTGATATTGAGACATACCTATCCATAGTATAGACTAGAATAGCAATTCTTACATACTTAATTCCATGGCTACTTACTCAGTAGTGGGGCATTTTCAATCCCATGGGCCTCCTGGATCCACTGGTTCAGTTGATCCTCCTTGCATCTCTTCAGGTCTGTGTGGTGGTGTCTGACCTGCTCACCAGTCCGAGGGAAGCCTGTGGCACTGGTGAGTTCATGAGCTAGATGGTTCCAGGCTTCTGCTTTGTATTGGGTGCCCTGGTACTGCCCCACAGGAGTCTATCCTCATGATTATAGACAAGGAGCCAAACCATTACTTTTGACTCCTCAATGCCCCAACGTTGGGCATGAAATTGAGAGCCCTCTCCAGCACCGGCCATGCTGCCTGCAGATGGGAGCTACAACCAGTTATGGCAAGTATTCCCACCTATGGAGCTTAAATATGCCTCATTTACCACACGTTTTTGTGATTGGCCAGTTTTGAAAAAACTCTGCTGAAGGCACACCAGCTTAGCAATGGGTAAACTTCCATTGATATGTATGTGTGTGTTGAAAGTCCATGGTTCTGAAATGCTGTCATGGCTTAGTTGTTCAGTACTGTGATTATGGTGCACAGTATCCCGGGTTCGAGCTCTGTCATTGCTTTTTATTTTGCTACTGGCCAGACCAGCTAGGAGGTGTGGCTGTGTTTAGCCGACTTTGCTCAACTTTGCCCGACGTTACTCTACGTTGCTCTACATTGCCCGATGTTGCGCTGGTTAGAGCAGTGCGCAGCTACGTACAAACATGTTCTGTTTGTGCTAGTGTGCATGATGCACAGCTCTGCGCAAAGCCATTGCACTAGTTAACAGTGCTCAGCTACGAGCAATTACATTTAAATATGCTTAATACTGGTAAACTTTGCTTAGCAGTGCTTCACATTGCTTAAGATATGTTACTCATGCATCCATCAGTATGCATAACCATTTCATCTTCTTATATATATATATATATATATATATATATATATATATATATATATATATATATATATATATATATATATATATATATGTAAAATTCGTTCACTACTACATAGACTATTTCAATGTTTTTTACAAAAATTTAAATGATAAATGTCAGGAATTATTTTTATATACAGATTTCCAACAGAAAATAGAGGTGGGAGTGGTGGGACTCGAATCGGGAATGCCTCTTCTTTGTGCGAAGGCTCTACCACTATGCTATCGCTATTTCACTTAATTTGCATATAAGCTTCTTATTATCCTCCTTGGTGTCTAAACTGCTAACTGTAGCTAAGCAATGGGCAAACCTGCGCAAATACGGGCAGCTATATCAGAAATAATAAAAAAAAAATTTTACATTTTATAATTGTACAGGGGTTTAGAATGTGGGGGAGTGTAGTGTTGGGTATGTACACATTTGAGTGGACTCGCTCATGTAAGTAGACATTTCCTGAGTGTCAGACTTGCAGGGGCATGGATTTTTGGACTGCTCGGCAGTCCGACATGCCCCCTTCACTCGTGCACAGCCTTAGAGTTGAGACAGCTTGCCCTCATTAATATGTATGGTGCGCTGCCATCTTACTCTTAGACTGGCTCTTCTGTGTAAGACTAATCTAGTCTTACACAGAGGATTAGTGAATCCTGGGGTTTGTCATTTCCCATGGCTAACAGAGATTGTCAATAACACTAACCATGATTTCTGGGCAACACTCCCCAGAATCCCTACACACTCTGGCTTATTTTACTTTATCTTTCAAATGTCTGTATTTGTGAATCTTTCAAAGTGACTTTATTATTTATTTTATCATTTGTGGTAAACAATATTACACAAAATTTTTCATTTTCTACATAATAATTCTACTATTCAGGACCTAAGATTTTGTAGCAGACGGCTGCAAGCTGGGAGCCATTATTAACTCCCCAAGTGATGCAGACATTCTACAGAAAGGCCTCACTGAGACCAATGACTGGTGTTGAAACCATGGCCTTAAGCTTAATGCCAAAACATGAGTCGTCATCCCCTTTGGGAAAATCTCAGTTCCCACAAAATACCACATCAATGGGAGCCCATTGAACACTGAAGGAGTTATAAGAGATCTGGTGACACAGGTTTACAGCAACCTCTCCTTTGACCACCACATTGCCACTGTGGTCAGAAAGCCCTTCTATGTGGCACATTTCATTACCAAGGGTTTTGTATCCAGGAAGAAAGAGGTCATCATTTCTCTCTACTCTTCCCTCATTAGACTTATCATAGAGTATAATACCCCATTTGGCATGTACCTCACTGGACACCTGCAACAGCTGGAGAGGCCATAAAAGTACCTCACAAAGAGGATCCTAGGCCTTAAACACATGTCCTACATGGACAGACACAAACAACTCCAGCTATTCTCTGTCTCATATTGTCTACTAAGAGGTGATCTCTGCTTGACTTACAAAGCCATGACTGACCCAGCTCTGTTAGAAATGCTACATCTAAAGAAATCCCAATCCCTCTGCACCACATGCTCCAGAGACCTCAACCTCATTACCACAATCAACAGAACATGCTGGAGGGACAGGTTCATAACCCAGAGACTGCCCATGCTCTGGAATAGACTTCCCACACATGTCAAGCAGAGCACCTCGCTGACCCACTTCAAGAGAAATCTTGATGAGTAGATGGGAAATAGAAAGTTCACCCCAGGGATCACTCCAGTGGCTCTACATGATAGAGGCATTGGGAACTGACATCAGGCAGCACAATGTCAGGGCACTTTTATGAGCTAGGCTTGTAAAGGCTCTAGGGCCATTAGCCTAGTACACACCTGTGAACCTATGAACCTATGAAAATAAGTTGGCTTTAAACTCCATTCCATTTCATTATGATATGATCATGGATTTCTATTACAGCCTTACCACACTGACAAGAAAGAGTAATTTCTTTTGTTTTGTATATTTCACTAGCAAATAACTTTCATAAATCTCACAATTATATTTCATACAAATTTGAAACAATTTTCTATTTTCCATGACAAAATATTTGTATTAATAGCAGATATTTTACTCCTAGTACAAATGGAATATTTGTTCACTTCCCAATATGATTGTAATAGTAAGGGTGTGTATATTTGGCTTTTTGTAATTCATGTTGCTGTTTCTATGTAGGAAAATCAGAGCATAAGCTTAGAAAAAGAATACAAGAGCACTACTATGATATAAAAGCAATGAAGGATTCCAATGCCCTTTTCAAACACAAGGTAGTTTGTAACACCAATAAATTTTACTATTTCACAATATTAGAACAGGTTGTTCAAAATCTCTGAGGGGCTCCCTGGAATATACGCTGGAGTACCATGAATTAATATGGCGAATGAGGTTCAGCACCAGTGAATATCCTGGTTTGAATGACACCGCTTCTTTAAATAGTGTCTTAAAATTCTGTGATGCTAAGTTATGAGTTTAAGGTCTGTAGTTGTTTTATGTATTCTGCAAATAAGTTTTTAATAAGGCTTCTACCTTGACAAATACATTTTTTTTAATTCCATAGAACAGGATTTATATTTATTCCCTTGCTATGTTTTTTTTTACTTTAAACAATCTGTTTTTAATTGTTATTATCTGATTGAGTATTTCATGTCATATGTATTTTTCAGTTTTGTATAATAACGGTTTGCGTTTGATTGTAAGATAGTTCTGAAGAAGTCCTTTGGGATGAAAGTACGTAACTTTGTTTTTAAAAGTCTAAAAAAGCCTTTTCTTGGCTTGTGGTACTCTTGGCTTGTGGTATCATTATTTATTCATTTCATTATCCCAATGCATTATGTATACCTCATACATTATTGAATATTCTAGAATTTTACCCTAACTCTCTGTTTAAACTGTCTTTACATCATTAATCTCTTTGTATTTTTTGTATGGTCTTTCAATCCACTTAATTTCTTCTATCTGCACATTTTTGTAATGTGGTTTCAAACAAGAATTTTAGTGAGTTCTTCAGCTGCCAAGAGACTTTTTCCATTCCTGATATATTATACTGGATTATCAAGACTTTACCATCTGTTTTTTTTTATAGGACCATTATTTTCATCCTTTTCTGGAAGGGGAATGGTAAGTTATAATCATATTATCTTTTTCTCTAAACTGTACTTTCTGAGTCTGGCCTGGATTCAGAAAATTTTTGCCTCCATCAGGGTAAGTGCATTTGCATGATGAGTGGCCATGCAAAGGGTGTGTGGGATTCAGAAAGCGTCATGATGTCAGCGTGCCAAGCAGCATGGTCTGGTGTGGTACATGCTAATGGCTGTATAATAATGGTAATGAATGGTAATGATAAACATTATTCTCCCATACAAATTATAAAAAAAAAAAAAAAACAAAGAACAATTCAATAATATATAAACACCACAACACAATGGATATGTATTGCATTATTGGGACCCAGCATGCAATGCATGTTCATGAACTGAAAAAAAAAAAAAAGGCCATAGCTTGTAAGCTTTAGTAATGTATCTTTTTTTTTTTTGCTTCCATGTCCATGGGTGCATAGCATAGCATCATCCCAGAGGCACTAAGTCATCTGACTGTATTTAACAGTCAATGCATCCATGACAACCACACTGTGGACCAGTACCATTTTGATGGGGACACCGTTCAAGTAAATGTGGACATATGTCTGCCTCATCTGCAACCACATGGCTGTCATGAAGTAACCATCCTGGTGGATACCAGGATTTGCGTGGCTGTAAATATATTAGCTTCATAGACATTTCAGTGACCTACCATGGGCACAGTAGGGGTATCTCAGATATCTGCCTCAAGAATACTCCATTGGTTTCTCAATGCTATGCTTCAGCATATGGGAGAATATAAGTGGTTTCCACTGCCCTTAGAGGGGAAAGCCAACACCATGCCAGATTTCTATGGTATAGCCTATTTTCCTGAATCATAGACTGTATAAATACTGAAATAAAGGCTCCACCTGGTGAACTGGGAAGTAGGTATGTGAACTGCAAAAGGTATCACTTCATCAACTGCCATGTGGTCTGTAATATGTAGGGAATCATCCACTATGTATGTGCAGGTCTCTCAGGCAGTTATCATGTCTCCTCCATATGTCACATCTGTTATCTGTACCAACACTTTGAGAAGGGGTAATGCTGAATATGCCCTGGTATCCTGGCTTATGACATCCATAAGAGAGACACAAAATCAAACAGATCATGGATATAAGCATGCACAGTCACAGACAGACATTATTGAGTGTATGTTTGGGATGGTGAAGGCACCCTTTCATTATCGGGATTCATCCACTGCTGGCCTGCAGTATGACCCTAGTACATGTGCAAAAATAGTGTCTGTGTACAACGTTGCACAATATTACACCTTGGAAGAAATTTTAGCTCAGTGGGATCTTTCACAGGCAGCAGTTTCTAACACAACATGCAACAGATGCTGAATCAAATGAGGAGTCAGAGGAAGAGCCAGTAGTGAGCAATGATAATGCCAGATAGAGATGGGCACAGATTGCCATGGCAATAATGCCAGAGATGGGCACAGATCACCATGGCATTAGCAAAGAGGAAGGAACTTGTAAGCAGCTTCAGAACATGGTATATAACAGATAAGCAGATACAGTGCAGTGAAGATGAAGTATGCAGTGCCAACACCAGGCTGTGCTACCCCATGCTTAGGCTGGCCACCATGTAAATCAGCTGTAGGCAACCAAAGAAATAATATACAAAGGGCACAGCACAGTTATTATCATTTGCACAGGTGGAGGAGGGAGCATAGTAGTCCATGTCTTTTACAGGAAAGTATGTGAGTGTGACTGCTGATGAGTATGAAAGTAAAAATATTGGTATTGGGGCTAGGGGCATTTAATATTGAGAAGGGTGGTGTCAGTGAAGTTGTATGATGCACTGGGGCTGGGGTGGTGTGAGTGTGGGTCTACAGGAACATAGCATCAGCTGTAGTTGCAGCACTGCATCTTGGTCTACTCTATAGGTTCAGGGAATGCATGGCAGGGGGTTTATCATCCCATGCATGCCTCCACTCGTGACAGCTGGCTTCATCAGGATTTGCACTGGATGGACCATGACCCTGGCTGGATTGTAAGATCATCATCACACTATTACCCTGGCTTGATGCTGGTAGACTGTGCGATCATGAGAAATGACTGCTATGAGAAGCACCACTTTGTTGATGGCCATGACCACAGGGATGGCCTTTCCTGGAAGTGGACACTTCCATGACAGATGTTGCTTTGGAAATGCTAGCACTGCAACACTGGGATCTTGGCCATCCATGGCATTGTTGGCTAACATCTGTGAAATTAGCAGATGACTAGCTCTGTGGATAGTCCCTCACCTCTAGGAAGCATGTCAGGGAAAACTTAATATGTTTCAGTGTGCAACCAAGTCTGTTCAATGGATCACATATTTGGGACTCCTGTAAGTCATTACAGACACCCTGCATCACCCTCACTATTTATGCCATGGCTGTGGTGGTACTTGCCTGTGCCTTCTTGATAGTCTTGCACATACACTAGGTTGTGTTGACTTACACACAAACCTCAGGGGGAGGGCAGTAACCATGTCTCCAGTGAGCACTATTATCCATCCCCTTTGTGGACCTGTCTGCACATGAATGCTAGGGGGCAGATTCTGACATCTGCTTACTGGAGCCAGTGCACTTCCCTGATTGGCAGTGACATTAACATGTTCTCTCTGCAATGTATTGGTAGCCTGTGCATCCTGTTGCTTTACCTTCCCATGCCAGGAGCTGTGGTCTTTATTGGGCACCCTGCATCATATCGGTGGCCATGCAGTACACCATTTCATAACTGTGGTCCTGCCTACCACCCACATTATTATTAGTTAGACTGTCTCCTCATGCATTGTCATGGGAGGGTTTGTCATCTGTATGCAGGCCAAAGAGCCATCAGCCATCGATATGGAGGCCCTAGAGTAGCACCTTAGTCTCTGCATCTGAAAATTTGCCTCACATGTGGGTGAAGCCCAACAGATGTATTTCTATGTTTATGCTTGGTCAGCTTTTTAGGCTTTTCTCTGTTGGTATGGTAAATAGTGGAATTAACAGCCTTGATCCTGCATGGTCATTACAAAGTGCAATGCCACTAGTGCCCTCCTTGGCCATACAGCATGTTGGTTTTGTGCCTGACAATTTTGTATCTGTGTGCACACTCTTTTAAGTAATGTTAGGCATCTACATTTCCTGAGCACATGACTCCTACAAAACAACCTCAAAAGTTTAGATGGCCAAGGAGATATGATTGTTTATGTCACTGTTACAAATATTTTATCTACTGAGAAATGTGAAATGTATACAACAGTAAAATTGTATTGAACAGTGGTCTGAGTATGTGCTCATGGGTGTTTCTCCCATTAAGCTTAACAATCCTGCCACCAACCCACCTCTCAGTACACCTTGACCAACACACTTAAAAGTACTGAATAACATGCATCTAATTGTGAAAAGGTGGAATAACAGTTAAAAGCAACTGTACCACAAATGAATGGACTTATGAGAAGTCACACTTACCTTCTACAAACACATATTTTTGCTGAAGTACTGTTTTCTTTTGAAATTCACCTTTTGTAGGTGTTGTACTATGAGCCCCAGAGGTTTCTTCTGGAATGAGATAAGGCTTTGAGCATTTCGTGATGTTGAAATCATGAAGATTCACTTGACTGAGAGCTATGATAATGCTAATTAGGGTTCAACTCATTGCTGTTTCTGGATCACTCTATGCACGATGAGTAAACCTGCTAATTGTGCAGCAGTTTGCTCGATGGTATGCACATCCTTGGATCCCTGAAGCAGCACTGCTCACATGTGGTCTAAACTGTGCTTTCATGTGGGAATTGTAATTTATATTTAACCATCTACACATGGAGTTCATAAGGTTCGTAAGCAAGTATTAGGCTAGCTGCCCTTGTGAGCCATTTTAAGCCTAGCCAATTTCTCTCAAAGGTGAGAATTAAGCCCTGTACATTGTGTCTGTGAGATGAACATCTTATCCATTATGCCAACCCCTAATCCCAGTTGGAGTAGTGGCAGATTCTTAATAACATACATAGGGATTGAAGACTGACATGTTTCACATTTTAAAGTACCTTTGTGAACCATAATAATATACATAGCACCTGTATTTTATGAGTTTGCCATGCTTCACACAAATAAGGTGCCCCTAAATGCTTGTCATTGCATGGTGGATGGGACATGTGAGAACTGATTTGGGCTCCAAAGGTCCACCATTTTTCCCCTGAGATTCTTTATGGTGAGACATTGTGACTGGAGAAGGAGAGGGTAGTGCTCCTTTTAGAGCACAGAAGTGGAACGTGGAGGACACAAAAATATTTTTCCATCTCTTCCATCAGGATAACAACCAGGGACTCTTGCAGGAGGGCTATTTAGTGCCCCATTACTAGAACAAAGCCTGAAACAGTTTAGCCTAGACTGTTACCTGTGCATCTGGCATCCTACACATAGGGAACAGTGTTGTCACCATTACAGTAACATAAGACACTGTAATTCTGACCTCCAATGCTGATGGGAGGATGACGTTAAGCAGGGGACTCTATCTACGTTCTGTAAGTAGACATATTAGTTACACATTTATACTGGCATTGCATGCTATCCACAAGTATTCCACAGTGCTCATATTATGTCTGCAGCCCCTGAAGATATTGAAAGAAATGTGCAGCTGCAGAGGAGAAGACTGGAGCAACTAAGAAAAGAGCCAGGGTGAGTATATATGCTTCACAGTGTCTTCCTTTTTGTAGTAATATGAAGAGGGATTCATTCACAAAATGTATACCTTAAATAGACTAGTGACACGTTTGCCATTATTGCCAGAGCTCAAATGAAGCAGTGTGACTATTTATTGTTATTAGTGCATTTACGTATGCATCCTCTTGTATATGTGAAGAACTGGGTCAAGATGTTAAAGCTGTTCTCCCATATTGGGACAATGTCTCTGTGTTCAAACCCCCCCCCCCCCGCCAAGTTGTGCTGTCATTAAATATTTAAGTTTTTTCTTCTGTCTCCTTACAATAAATGTAGCATTAGATTCCTCCAGTATGTATGATCCTCATTACTGATTGGGTGAACATGTTTCATTATATAGTTGTTTTCTTTGCATGTAACATACAAAGAAATTTTAGGTCTGAGAAGCATGTTTTCTTTGTGTATATTGGTCTCAGACAATATTACTGCATCTTGTACTAGTGACATCTGCTGGTTTGTCTAAGTATCTCATCATGTTAATCCTTTATCTGTCAGATTGCAGGTGATGATGGCTGTTGGTCCAGGTCCCCTTCTCATTTGTGTATAATAATTAAAGCATCGTTAAATTAACAAGTGGCTTTTAGTCCAAAAAGTATATTATGTTAAATGTATCATACTCAACATATATTTATATATGCACTTCAGTTTTTTACTGTCATTACACTTCTCCTTCATTGTTACTATCCTTTCACTTGTATACATGTATTATTTTGCTTATCTCCATTTATTTTACTAATAATTGCACCAGCACAATGACCTACACTAGGCTCACTGGCAAGGCCTTTCAGGCACCTGCAGGTGACATCTGTAGTGCCACCACCACTGTCACCACCAGAAGCACCCAGCACATCTGGATCCCAGGCTGCCATAGTCACCTCCTCACCTTCTGACCTTCCTGTGTCATGCACTTCAGGTAGTCCTGCACCAGATGCTGATACAGTTGTACTTGCTGGCAGAATTGCCTGTGTAGGTGACACCTTTGTCACCCATCAGCAGCTGGTAGACATTGTGGGGCAGATTATCAACAAGAGGCTGAATGCCCAAATCAGCCAAATGGAGAACCTTCTCTGGTGACCTGTTGAGTCATCTCCCTGCTCAGAATTGTCTTCATCATCTGAGACAGGGCCAAGTAGTAACAGTACCTAGGGTGGCAAGCAATCTCCCACTGAGTCATAGCTGGCAGACACTGCAGCTGCAAACATCCCATCCTATCCCCCAACCTGTGCTCCCCCCTCTCTCTTTTTCTCCATGGTTGCTCTTGTTTGTTGTTCAGTCCTCTCCTCACTATTGTCTTTCCTCTGTTGGTCTGATGTCTCTTTCATCATCGTATTTCCCCTCTGGCATTGGGTTACCGCATAGCCTATCACTATCAGTTGTGTCTGTCTTCCCCTGCTATCTAACCTTACCCTATTACCTTCCTCTTACATCCTTTACTTCCTTCCTAAACTTTTCTTCTGTTTATGAATGAAAAATGTGTTATCTGTCCCACAAAAAAATTATCCCATCTTCCCCACCTCATCCTACTTATTCATTATTTGCTCACCTTTTGTTCTACCTTCTGCTTGCTTGCCCTTTTCTTCTCCTGCCTATACTCCATACCTGACATTTAATTTTATCAAAAAATAGATAAACACACCTCACACACTGACATAAGGCTTCCGGATCACTTATCTTTTCTGATCTGACTGTGAGGTCCAGGTCACAAGAGCATCATCATGAGTGCCCATATATAACCAATGAAGATTGGCACTGGTCTTTGTATAGTAATGCTTACATACAACCTCTATCATTCACTACATTTACTGGCCTCAGCTGGCATCAAGTGGACAAAAGAGCTGAACATCATTGTGTGGCAGTTGGCAAGTACAAAACAGGATAAAACAGATGGCTTTAGCATGACTGCGTCCATACCTTGGCTTGTAAATGAAGTGCTTTTTAGTGTATAACTGGAGAGGGGTGATGGTTCAAATCTCCTCAGAGATGAATTTTCTTTTGTGTGTCATTTATTCTGTCATTTTGCAAGTGCATAACAATCAATTACTTTGTGCCTCACTGACATCTTTAGTGTGACTGCTTCATAGGTTATTACAAAGCTAACTGCCCTTGCTGGCCATTTTAAGCCTAACCAATTATGCCATTTGGTGCTTAAAATAAATCTTTCCCATTGGAGTTTAGATTCACCTAACCCATTCCAAGATCTATATTTATATTTATTAGTCTAGTGATAATTACTAGATCAAAACTTGGATATTTCTAAAGGACCCATGTGTTGGGATAAAGCATTTAGGAGTTGCCTCTGTCCATTAGTAGTACAGGAGAGAGCTCTGGGGAATATTTCCTATTTTCATCCATTGATCCAAGCTGAGCATGAATATTGTCAGGGATATGCTTTGCTTTACGTGTATGGGAAGTCTGTTCCAGAGCAGCGGTGTCCTCTGTGAGATGTACTTGCCCCTCAAACCATTCTGTTAATGTTGCAGAAGATGTTTAGGTATATGGATCAAGTATTTCTGATACCATCTGACTTGAAGATGTGACAAGTTCATCAATAATGGGGCAGAGGATGTCTTTTGTATGCTAGAAGCAAGTCACCTCTTAGCATTCTGTAAGAGACCAAATATAGCAAAAGGGCACCTTTTTGAAAGGCATCTCTGGGGTGTTCCAGTTGTTGCATGTGATAAGACAGATACATGGCCAAAGAGGCATTATACTCAATGTCTATCTTGATGAGGGTTGAGTAAAGGGGGACAAGGACTTCTGTGGATCTAGAACAAGCTTCCAATTCACTTGAAACAGAGCCCCTTCCTGACCTTCTTGAAACACAACCTAGATCAATGGATGGGTGACCGCAAATTCACTCCTGTAGTGGTGCCCATGTCCATCCTGGACAGAAGTTGGTATTAGCTACCATAGACCCTTATCTCTGGGAACTTTACTCACCTAACCATCGACAATTGGGGCAACTCATGATAAATATGTCTAGGCTTGTAAGGGCTCTTGGGCTATTAGCCTAGTAGCCTCCTATGAACCTGTAAGAAGCAATCCCCTTGTTTATGAGCTGAGCAAAAGTGGACACATGCTGGTCAAAAGTTAGGTCATTGTTCACATAAGTTTCCAAATCTTGAACTACTGGGTCAACTCTTAGGCATGTGGTCTCACATCACCTGTCTCAACCTGACCAAAGCTTTTGACACAATCCCCACTTATTCATAATAGTGGAAACAATAATGCAATTTTTGGCATTTAGCATTAGTCCATGAATACGGCACCAGTTATTTGTTTGGGACAAACCTTTATGTGGGGCTGCTGAGTCTTTCACAGATTCCATCACTGTTCTTGGCTTGCCATAATCTGCAAGCTTAGTTGCTTAGATAGCCAGAGCCCTTTGTTAATGGCTTTTACTTCTGAGAAGTAGATGCTGAACAGAAAAGGTCCCAGCGCCAAACCTGGAGGACTCTGTTGGTGACTGGGCCTTCTGGGGAGGTAGCATCCCCTATTAGTCTCCTTCAGCATTTCTGTGAGCCATCTGGTAATGAAGGGGTTTATTTTAATTTATTAAGCTTTTTTTAATTATGCATGAGTGGGGATTGTGCCATTGTCTTCTTATTTACTTCTCTTCTAACTAACCTCACCCCCTTTTAACAACCACTTACTCTAAGCTAAGAAACAACTTACGTTTCCTACTTCAGTACAATACTTCACCTTCTGTTACCTATTACACCACAAATTCTTAAACTTTATTGCCTTTCTTCTTTCCATTCACTCACACTCAGTTGCTATTTATTGATTGTTGATGCTGTGATTGTTAGTTATGACACAGAGAATGCCACTTCTGTGCCTGTGAGACATTAAGAATAATAGGGGCACAATATACCACTATCAGTACTGAGTTACCAGATGCAAGAAACAGACATCTGAACCATTACTGGGATGTACTATCCCAGTTATTGACAATAGTGTCAAGAAAGCTGATCCTCAGACATCCCTAATGACACAGAGTGAGATCATGGTAGCAGAAGGCCAACCAACTACAAAAAACAATGATCACGACAGTGTGCTGTGTGATTGTGCTCAATTTTAACCTTTAATGAACCACTGCCTCTGGTGCTACACTCTAGATATTTACCCTGCACCAACTGGTCTTCATCTGGGATGAAAGGCAAAGTAGATGTTGCAGAAAGCAGCACTGGGAAAGCAACAATTGTGAGGAACACAATAAATGAGTAGAATGATGTAGCTGCATGATGGAACCCCCTTTTTGTGAACAAACCTATTTTATCAGATGCAGTCTAGGGGTGAGAAGAAAAATAAAAAGACTTGCATTTATTTCATACAAGAAAGATATGCCCAATAACATCACTTTATGCACCTGACAGTGGGGAACAATATATTACCAATTGCAGATAGCATGCCACGTGATGTGGAATACTGCTTTGCAACAAATCCAAGTTGAGACTTTGTGGCATGAGCAAAGCCAACAACTTACATGTCCAATGACAAAAATGAGCTTAAATTTCTTAACTCTGTTCTTCCCAGCATCACTGTATGCCAGAAAAGGGTGGACAAAATTCATACTTTAATCAGTACCTCCCTTTTTCTGTTTATTAAAGTTAGACATTTATAAATATATACATTAAAAAGTTCAAATGTGCATTTAAAACTCTATAAAAACTTAACTATCTGCTATAAATTAAACTTAGAAAATCACGCCCATAATTGAAAATGTTTGTATAACTGTGCAATCTGATCCACCTTCTAAATTTTTATACACAGTACACAAAATGGCCACAGCTGTCCCCAAAATATTTTATTCATTTATAAAAAAATCAGCATATTTTGATTATTCTACTTTGAAAATGGTTTAAGCTCAAGGAAATCATCAAGGTCAAGTGTGAGACAATTTTTAACAAAATAATCCAATATTTTTCATAAATACTCATATTATCATCCACATCCCCCCACTTTGGCATACAGTACTTTATACTGATAAAGGAAACAAACTAAATTCTGAATTCAGCTGCACTTAATATTATATGGTCAGTTTTTTATATCACCTTGTTATTTGACAGTTCTGTGAGATTTGACATATTCTGCTTTCAGCAGTGAACAAGTTAAAAATGGCTTTCAGTGGATTTGTCTGAAAATGTAAAATAAATACTCTGCTTTTCAGTGTAGTACAAAAGTGCACTTAGTTTAAAGGATATAGTTTGGCATTCATTGTTATTAGAAATCAGAAGTAAAATATTTTATCTTTATAAACTATGCAGTCTGTTAAATTTACAAGCAGGTCAAGACGAACTCTTGTGTGCAGCTGTGTCTCTATCAACAGGAAATGCAAGATAAGAGAAAGGCCGAGGAGCTATTCTTCTGGAACAAAATGTTTAAAACATGGGAAACAAACTGTCAACAAACTGTCAGCAGACCAGCTTCATGGGATTCTGGCATATTCCCTAAACTGCTGATGTAAGCTAGAAAGAGACTATAAAGTTTGGACTTCTTCTTTTGTATGAGAGACATTGATTCTTACAGTCATGATGCTGTAAAGCTGAAGTATGGTTTTGCTACATATGTGTATCTTTCATTGATATTCTAGATGTTACCTCGTATGCAGTAAAGGAATGTCATATCAGATGGAACCATCTCAATTGTTTTCATTGAGTAATGGTACAGACTACCTTTCAGTGTAGTAACATAAATTTTACAGTGGCGAGCCAGGCCAGTTCGAACAAAACAGGGAGGTGTGACCTGCAGAGGTACCTCTCACTGTGTGACATTCCTGCATAGTTCTTCTCTTGAGTTGACTCTTCCTTTTTCCTACTATTTCATCCATTGCCTGGTGGATAAAAACACTGCGGTGTAGTACAGGGCGGTACGGTAATTCTTTCTTCAGACAGTTGGTTAGATACAAGGAGTGGGTCCCACTGCTGGTCCTAACTTCACCAGCATCTAGTGACTGACAGCAGAAAATATTTCCACAACTGATATTCGTGTCAAGCCTGATTACCTTGTCCTGAACATTTGTGGTAAATATTTTCTTCTGTTTTTCTTTTAACAATGAATGCAATTCATGAAAATGCCAAGAAGTGCATTACATCTTTTACTCTTGATGTATCTGAATCATATGTAGATGTATGGAATTATTTAAATGCATAGTATAATCAGCATGTTAGCATATGTAAGTCTTTACTACATTGGGCAGAAGTGTCACAAAATGTACAGAAATATTTTATTTAAATGTTGCTTTTTGCATGCCTTGTCATAAACGTATTGTACGTATTGTACAAAACCTGGAACACAACCAGGATAAAGTAATGCTTGAAGCACAGACAATGGTTCCTGTTTCTAAAGATTTATTAGAGGGTGATGTAGATGCCAAAGTTTGTACTTTACAGTCTGATTTCCAGGAATTTATCTTGACCTCATGGGTCACTTTCAGATTTACTGTGATAAAAGCAATGTGTCTGGTAAAATGCATGCTGACACTGCTTCTTCTTCTTTCAGCTTTACCCAGTTAGGGGTCGCCACAGCGGATCATCTGTCCGCTCATGATTGGCAGTGGAGTTTTACAGTGTCGAGTTGCCAGCCCAGCGCCCAACCTTCCACAGAAGGCACACACACACACACACACACACACACACACACACACACACACACACACACACACCTAGGGCGAATTTAGAGTGTCCATTCCACCTACAACATGTCTTTGGGCTAAATGTGCAAAATAATGTTCTCAGTTTTTGAAAGTCTCACAAGCAAACTGTTATTAAACAAGGCAGTAACGCTATTTGTATAATAAAAAGGTTAACTGTTTGCAATAAACATATAACAGGCAACTGGCTGACACACAGCATGACATAATTGTTGCTAGGGAGGAGACTACAAGCTCAGAGACACGGAAATCTGAGGCTGCAAAAACAGCATATTTAACTAATGTTAAAAACTCTCCCTGAGTGGGATGAACAGAAGGGTATTTTTAATAACATGATTGCATTTGAAGTTTGGGTTCTTAAAACTGCAGGCACTGTATGCAATTATACACTTGAGTGTTGCTTCTGAAATTTTATTCCTCAGCATTTCATGGCTTATATACAGCAAAAGTGGCATAAAGCACTGCACATTAACAGACACGAGGTTCATGGTAAACTGACAAACAGGTTTAATAAACTTCTAAGACATAGAGTGAGTTTAAAAAGTTCATACAATATATGTAAACATTTTTTCAGAAGTGCATAAGACCTTTAAAGTCAGCAAAACAAAATACTGACAATTCTAATCTGGCTAGTAAAGAGTTAAAGCAACAGCAGTTAACTAAGCTGATAAAAAATTATTTACTACAATAGTTAAACGCAGTAAAGACATGACGTCACAAGACTGACAAGCATGTATTTTCTTTTCAAAGTGCAGCAAAAGGCAGACAATAGCAAATGTATCTCTTTTGTTTCTAATAATATTTTGTAATCGTATGATAGCATAAAAAATAGCAAAGACTCCAGCAAAAACAGTATTCAAAAGCAATATTATGCATAGTTAAGCAAGTTAAAGTTACTGGTTGAATAATCTGTTTGCAAGCAGATACTACTACGAGTACAGTCAGTACATGGGCTATGGTATGCAGCTAAAATATGCAGGTCCCTTTACAAAAAGGGAGGGTAGGTAACAGCCAAAGGGCAAGCATACACTAATTGTGTCTGGAGGAAAAAAACAGCATTTAGCTAAAGTGATACAGATCCTTTAAACACTGCAGGAGGCAGGGTTTAAGGTTAAAAGTGAAAACGTACAATTCATGTCATGACATGCTTTTTAGCCAGAAAGAATTACCATTTCAGAAGTAAGGACCAAAGGAAAATACAGCTTTTTGTAATTTAAAGGCAGCATTGGCCAAGGCTACAAAACTAGTAGTTCCAAGTTTAACACGTCCCTTTGTGTTACAGGCAGCAGCTGGATCCAACACACTCTCTGTTGTGCTTTTACAGGAGTGGCCTCATGGCTCTGATGCTAAAATAAAAAAATACTTTACATTCTTCAGTAAAAAAATCACACATGTTGAGAGGGGATATCACCTGTGCATTCAGCAACTTTTGGCCATTTACTGGGGTTTAAAACAAACTGAATACTTAACAGCTTTCTCCAAAGACATTATAGTACAGACACCATATTATGCCATGCAGGCTCTGGTAAATGAGACTCAGTTAAATAAATTGATTCATGATGTCAGTCAAGTAGTGTTTTGCAAAATGGTTGGCATTATTTAGTGTCAAGTAAATTTCAGTAAAGACAGGAGATAAGTATTACTTATCTAACTTCATGGAATATGAAGGATTTTTTTTTTTCGGACAGTGCATACTTAGTTAATTCTGTGCAGCTGCATATGTCTACATAGGCAAGGAGAGGGTTTGTTAACAATATGGGAAAACCACTCAAGCATGCTTCTGTGTTACAGACTATTTAAAATGTAGTTCATACTCAGTCCCTTGTGGGTTACTATAGTATTTTAAAGGTAAAAGCTCATCAAAAAGCTACAAATAAAACTTTTCAGCTAAATAACTATGCAGATCAAATGGCAAAAAAGGCAGCCAGGGAAGGAATGCAATTGTATCCTACAGAACACCTTTCTGATGTACCAGATAAAACTACTGCAGTACACGCCATACAGACATTTTCAGCTCAGAATTTGCAACATGATTTGCTGCAGATCCAGACTAAGTTTGGACTGAAGGAAGAATAAGAAAAATGTATTCTTTAGGAGACAATCCGGGGCAATATTATGCAAAATGTTTTGAAAACGGTTCTAGTCTTCCTTATATTCCATACCAACAGGCATGACAGTTAAGTTTCATCATTAGGTAATGGGACATTTGGGCACACAAAAGTTATGACCTATTGTAAGTAACAAGTACTGGCTGTGTCGATTGGGGAAAGATGGGCGAAGGCTGCCAGCCTAGTCAAATAGAATTTGATACATAATTCTATCAACTGTATAAATAAATGTAAAATACAGGCTTGTGTTTTTAAATGTAAGAAAACACTGTAAAATGTGAACTTCAAGATTGTTGCAACATTGCCATCTACTGTAAGGAAAACCAAGCCAGGTATTTCAAATGTGTCTTTTTAAGTTGAAAGATCTTATGAATTGCTTTAATGTTTTACAATTTGGCTCCAGTGCAGCTGGATGAAGGTTTTATGCCCATTGTTTTACGGCTAAAGTTTATGACCAGAATTTAGATGTGGAAGGTGCTTTATTGCTCTAGTTTCTGTTAGAATATACATGTGAAATGTCTTCTATTGTTGTAAGTTTCTGTGCAGGTGTTAGATTGCTAAATAATGCAGTGTGTTTGCCTGGGAAAACCTAAGTGTCAAATATGATGTAATTTGGGGAGGGACCCAGCAAACCTGTTGTTAGTAATGTTTAAAATACTATTTCTCACAAGAGACTGAAAGCATTTTGACTTTGGACTTCCAACTTATCAGCACTCTACCTTATGCTCACATGTAAGTTTTAGCACTGTGATTTCTTGTAGGAATAGTTAAAGCTAGTAAAGATTAATTAGGTATTTTTCTTTGAAATCAGACCTGACCTACTGTATTATTTTAAGTTTTTGTGTGATCTGTGAACTCTTGGATATCTCTGTGGTGTAGTAGATTTGTCTTGTGCGTTAATTATTTATTATTAAATATTTTTAAAACATTCTACCTGTGGCTGCTTTGTGTAGGGATAAGCTCTAGAGTACATTGAATATTTATAGAGGTTATTTTAGTAGGCCACTCTAAAGTAAGCCTTGACTGTTAGTCATACTACCATTGGATATTAATATTGCACAGTAATAAGTGGACACCCTTTTAAGGGCCTTTTAGTAGCTGATATTATTAACTGGGTGGTGGCAGTAATTACTACTGTATAGTCTGGGTAAAGGGGCACAGTTGGAGAATCTGTGTCAGCCTTTCCCAGGAGTGTCTGTGAAGTTGTATAAATACTTATCTCAGTGTGTGTGTGTTGTGCCAGCTACTTGGCAGGGACACGAACTACTGGTTGGACAGAGAGGGTACTGGAGGTTTTAGCTTGCCCAGTTAGGCTGAGACCTGGACCCTATAGCAGTGCCAGTGGGGAGTCTTATTGGGGACCTGGTGAGCAAGGGAGCAACCAGCCCCAGACTGACTATGATCTCTGCGTTAACTTAAGGGAAATTGCACTTTACTGTGTGTATTAGTTATCCTTTTCTCTTCTAGGAGATGACCTGTCTGGTGTTAGTGATGAGGCTTGAGGCTCCTTGATTGCTGGGCCAGGGCATGGTCATCACACTGGCATCCACAGTTAAAGTAAATCTGTGATTTAGTGCATGCTAAATGCTTAGTATGTTTGCAGGTTAATGCTCAATTAAAATAGCCATAGTTACTAAAGGTAACTCCAGCGGATGGACCTTGGTATGCCATCCAAATTGACATTACCCCCAGCTAAAGGTGAGTACAAGTATACGTAAACAGAATGTTTAAAACACAGGAAACAAACTGTCAGCAGACCAGCTTCATGGGATTCTGGCATATTCCCTAAACTGCTGATGTCAGCTAGAAAGAGACTATAAAGTTTGGACTTTTTCTTTTGGCAGCATACATTAGGTATATGTTCTATCAATATTAACAGGTAAACCTACTCTGTTCATACAGACCATTTGGTTAAAATCCCTTTTACCTGTAAAAAGGTAGCTAGACAGTACACAGGCAAATGCCAATACAAAAAAGCTTGGTATAATACTCTGTTAGGAGGCCTTAGGCACAGGCATTAGAGTTATTAATATAGCTGATATTGAAATTCTAGCTAATCATTTAAAAACAGTGGGGGAAGATGTGTCTCAGCTTGTATATTTACAAGCTTTCTGGAATCCAGACATATGGAAGGCACATCTGTATAATATAAATTACCAGTAGCAATTTTTAGAGAATTATGATGCTATGTAGTTACATCAGTTGAAATTTGATGGTAACATGAGAGTTTTTGTAAATTGGACAACATGCACTATGGAATCTTTGTATGTGGATATTCAAAAGAATAAAATACAAATTGAACTGATGTTACAGAATGAAAATGTTTGGTGACAATCGTTTCATAAATGGGTATCTGATACAGATTGGATTAAGTTATATACTGAAGTATCATATTGTACTCCGCAATACTGCACAGGACAATTTTTACATTGTAATGTTACTAATACTACTGTTATGTGTCACTTTACGGTATTACCTATGACATTTCTAGTTCCAGAAGGATATGAGTATTGGTTGCCACAATTTGAAGGTAATTATATAGCTATGAGAGGAAAAACACATAAAATTGAGTATTGTACACAGACTCAAAAATGGGTTAATTTGTGGGCAGCATTCGCCTACAAACCATGCTTACTGCAGCACTCTATAAATCTGTTCGAGTGGAACATTATGCCCTCTTCTTTTCAAATGTTTATAGAAGTAGTTCCCCAGTATATTTGTCTGGTTACAGACCAGGATGTAGGTCATAATTTAAAATGACCTTTTGTAGGATGTTTATCACATGTTGATTTCCTTAAATGGAATAATCAGAGCTATGTGTTTACTAAAACCACAGAAGTGAATACTTACCATAAATTGGAGTTATGATTTAATACAGCTTTCCAATATATCTGTATCTTTGGATAATTTAAGGAAAATAATGAACAATACTAAGATTCTCAGAGAATATTTGGAAAAAAGAAATAAAAGTATTCTGTATTATGAAGCATTGAGCATCATTGCAAAAGATAAATTACTTAATTTGGCTGAAAAAAAAAACAAAAAAGACGCTGCTCACAATTGGTGGGTTATCTTTACAGGTTGGTCCACATCAGGAAAAAAATGTTGAATTGGTTAATACATCCTGTAGTAGTAGTTTTAGGCATTACATTCATATTAACTGTCTGGAATTGCTATTTAAGTTGTCATTTGTGAAAAACTTACAGAATCCAACAAATCAGAATGGTTAACCTGGATAAATTGGAAAAGGTTTCAATGTGTGCAATTGAAGTCAAAAATGAACAGTCATTTTCCACTTTTTAATTGAAAAGAGGGAATTGTGAGATTTGACATATTCTGCTTTCAGCAGTGAACAAGTTTAAAATGGCTTTCAGTGGATTTGTCTGAAAATGTAAAATAAATACTCTGCTTTTCAGTGTAGTACAAAAGTGCACTTAGTTTAAAGCATGTAACTTGACATTCATTGTTATTAGAAATCAGAATAAAATATTTTATCTTTATAAACTATGCAGTTTGTGAAATTTACAAGCAGGTCAAGATGAACTCTTGTATGCAGCTGTGTCTCTATCAACATAACATGCAAGATAAGAGCAAGGCCGAGGAGTTATTCTTCTGGAACGGAATGTTTAAAACACGGGAAACAAACTGTCAGCAGACCAGCTTCATGGGATTCTGGCATATTCCCTAAACTGCTGATGTAAGCTAGAAAGAGACTATAAAGTTTGGACTTCTTCTTTTGTATGAAAGACATTGATTCTTACAGTCATGATGCTGTAAAGCTGAAGTACGGTTTTGCTACATATGTGTCTCTTTCATTGTTATACTAGATGTTACCTCATATGCAGTAAAGGAATGTCATATCAGATGGAACCGTCTCAATTGTCTTCATTGAGTAATGGTACAGACTACCTTTTAGTGTAGTAATATACATTTTACAAGTTCTAGTTTTGGAAGTTCTACTTTTCTTACATAAAGATACTGCATAAAGAAATTACAAGATAAATCACGTTCATATTGGAAATTAATAAAATGTTGGAGCTCACACTTCTTTAATGCCCATCCCACCTGAAATAATTCACTCTATTTAACATATCTGTCGATTCAAAAACTGTAGCACTGTAAGTCATTAGTTTTATTTTAAAAAGTGCTGTCATCCTTGTTTGCAAATCTTTTAAAACTTCCAGAGCATGACTACAAAATCCAGTTCAGAACACTATTAAAAAAGCTAATAAGCAGTTTGATAGTTACTCTAGGTAAATCTAACATTGTGACAAAGGGCACATAGTCCGAGTTCCAAATTTAATAACATTGCATTTGTTTCATCTGTAACCTTTATTTTTCACGGAACACGATAGACATCATAAAACCAAATGTATTTCACTTATAAAATCTAATTATAGAATCAGGTAGTGGAACTAATCCTGAATGGACACTGGCTCATTGTAAGACATACACACATATTCCCTTTCACATGCCATGCACGACTGCAGACACTGAGGGGGTCACTATGTGCCCTCTCTTTGGAACTGGGAGGAAACCAGAGTATCAAGTGAAAACTTATGTGAACACAGTGAGGGTGTGCATCTACTTAATGATGATTTGGTCAAGGGTTGGAGGGAGAAATTTTCTTTTACGATGATAGCCACTAATATTTTTCTAGAGAAGTTAGATTTATGGAGATTTTTAGAAGCCTTCATTTTTATATGAAATTGTGATTATGTGGAATGGAGGTTAGATTTGGAGTATATAAATGCAAACTATTCAAGTTTTTGTTTTGAAGCTAATGTTAGTCAAATATATATTTTATACTTAGAGGTACCGGCAGTATGAAATGATGGTACATTACAGACAAGTCTGTATAGAAACTGTACAAATATAACTACACTACTAAGGACAGAGAATGGCCACCCCCATATGAGCTGAGAAGCAATCCAAAAGTCACAATGTATTTATTTGTTTGCTTTTGTGTGTTTTTTTGCTTCATAACTGATGACTATCAAGCTTTCCCAAATCAGACAGTTCATTGTCCATTGGAACCATCATCCAGGCAGCCATGAGGGTAAACAGGAAAAACAATGCTCCTACTTAAGAACAAACCTGCAAGCTACCCTAAAAACTATAGACCAATAACTTGCCTTCCGACATTGTATAAACTATACACCAGAATTGATGCCGACAGAGTTTATAGTAATTTAGAAGAAAACTCAGTTATGGCACTAGAACAAAAGGGCAATAAAAGAAAGCCATATGGAACAAAGGATAATTTGTTGTTAAATAAAGTCAGAATGGAGAACTGTAAAAAGGGGAATAATCTAAGTATGGCATGGATAGACTACAAAAACACATTTGATAGTATCCCACATTCAAGGATAAGAGTGCTTAAAAATATATAAGATACACCCTACAATGATAAACTACATCACAGCGACCATGAAACAGTGCAAACCACTTTGCAGATAAGCCATGATAAAGGACAAATTATTATTCCAGGAATAAAAATCCAAAGGGGGATATTTCAGGGTGACTCTCTGTCACCTCTGCTCTTTTGCCTTGCCCTTAACCCATTAAGCTGTCTGCTCAACAGATTAGATCATGGCTGTAATTTGGCTCCCAGAAAGAACAATGTGTAAAGACTTCTCATATTCTCTTTGTTGATGATTTAAAACTGTATAGCTCATCAGATGAGGAACTGAAAGCACAACTGTAAGTAGTCAAAACTTTTTAGATGATATAAGAATGTCATTTGTGCAAAAGCAACCTTTAAAGCTGGAAAACTGCAGCACCAAGAAAACATCAGTTTGGGAAAAGAACTTGAGCAAGAGGGAGTGTATGAATATTTGGGAATTGATGAAGGATCAACAATAAAACATTAACAAATGCAAATAAGACTTAGTAAGGAATATATTAGAAGACTTAAATTAATCCTGAAAACAGCATTGACATCTTGGAACAAAGTTCAAGCTATAAGTCGATTTGCTCTGCCTGTCCTAACTTAACAGTTTTGGATTGATTGACTGGTCCCAAAAGGTGTTGGATAGACTAGACAGGAAAACAAGAAGGATGCTTCATGCTCATCATATGATTTATAAAAAACAGTGCATACCAAGATTATATAGTTCCTGTTCCGAAGGAGGTGTGGGTCTACTTGAAACTGATTACATGTATAGATCTGCAGTCATGGGACTACATACATATCTGCTGACCTCACAAGACCCAAACGCAGTGAAAATTTTGAAACATGAGGAGAATGAATCTAAGATGACTTCCCAGATTAGTCTAGCAGAAGCATATTGGCATCAAGCAGGAATGGAAATCAAACTAGATGTAGATAAAAATCAGGCAGCAACTGAATGTGCCAAAAAAAACAAAAGAAAAAATATAAAATGAAGGATCAGATGAGAAGGCAAGAAATGTGGAAAATGCATAAGTATAGTTGCAAGTATAGAAAACTCCTGGAACAACTTCATGTTGAATAGGACTGAACGCAGGAATGGTTAAGGAGAGCCAAATTTAAACCAAAAGACGAAAGGTTAATATTGGCGGCACAAGATAGTGGACTACGTATACATTGGTTTACAAAGTCCTTGGTGGCCCAAGACAATGGACTACATATACATTGGTTTACAAAGTCCATTGAACACATGGGAGAAATAAACAAATGTAGGTTTTGTGAAACAGAACTGGAAACAGTTGTATACCCTGTTGCTGGTTGTGATATACTAATGGCAGAAGGACTGTATACTGAAAGGCATAATAATGTGGCAAGACTGTTGCACTGGGGATTGTGCAAACATTATAATACTGAAATAGCTGAAAAACACTGGAAACATCCACAAAGCATTATAGAAAATGGTGACGTCTACATCACTTGGGATCACTCATTACCAACAGTTCAAAACATAGATGTGAGAAAGCAGACATAGTGGTCCATGAAAAGAAGATAAAAGTATCATTTATCATTGAAATTGCTACACCCAGTGACTAGTGTCTTGTGTACAGAGAGACACAAAGTCATAAAATACTAGGATTTTCAGGCAGAAATGAGAGCAATGTGAAAGAAAGATACCCAGACAGTTCCAGTAGTAGTAGGAGCAACAGGTCATATAAAAAAAATCTACAACTGCATTTAGATATTACGCATTGCAGGAGACATTACTGGGCACATTGCAGGTTCTGCGTTGAGTACTTCTGGCTAATATTAAAGATTGAAACAATACTAATTTCATGAACATTAAACATACTTTGACTTAGGAATGGAGTCCATTCCCGTCATGGTATTAGAAACCTAAAGATTTTGGAGAAATTAAGAAAAAACACGCCGCCATGAGGGTAATTCATAGGATCATAGGAGATTACTAGGTTATCGACCCGGAGGTCATTTTAAGCCTAGCTGTTTAATCCAAATGTAATACATAGAAATACTAGCCAATACCCAACATTGCATTTAGTGACGGCTGTCTATGAGGGTTGTGGTGCTATCCCTGGTAAGAATTTATGGTGCCCCATCCACTCATCCAGGTTCATATTGAACAGTGTCATAGAAGTGTTCTGTTTCACAAGAATTGGTAGCCTATTCCAAACACATGGCTGTCACTGGGAGATAAATCTGTCTCTCCAGCATGTCCTATTTAAGTCACAGGCAAAATTTAGGTCCCTGGAATGGGTAGCCCTAGTCCCGTTTGATTTACGGATATGCAGCAAGTTCATTAAGTTTGGGTCTTGGATTGCTCTGTAGGTCAAGCATAAGTCCCCCCTAAGAAGTTTATACAATATAAAGTGTAGTGACAGGGACTTTAGTCTGTCTGTGTAAGGCACATGCTGGAGCCCCTTGATCTTCTTTCTTAGAAACCTCTGAGATCTGTCTAATTATTGCAGGTGCATGGTACAGTACATAGCGAATGAGACGTTATACTCAATTATGGTCTGGATAAAATGCCGAGTATAGAGGGATTATAACTTCTTTTACTCTTGAGGTGATGCCTTTACTAATCAAGTGTGCTATGTAGAAAGCTTTCTTTACTACAGTAGACACATGGTGGTTGAAGTTAACGTCTAAGTCAACTTGTGATCCCAGGTGCCTTACCTCTTCATGGGCACTTAGTGTATTGTTGATTTGATAGTGTGAAGGGACATTGTTTGTGATGAAGAGAATAACGATGCATTTCTTTGCATTCAGTTTGAGACCATGACTAATAAACAATTTGTTGGTTTGCATAAGACCCTCTTGGATATACTGACATCATTTGTGGAATCAATGATTGCACCTAGTTTGCAGTCAAGTCGAAGTATGCTGTGTGCACAGATTTGCTCTCATCTGTACTCTCACCTGCATCGTGGCAATGGGAGAATGTTTCCTTTATAACCTAACCTGTTCTGTGGTGGAGACATGAGTATGTGTACCATTGCAAGGCTGCCTATGCTCATATATCAGCATATCTGTGTGTTTTCACATGCATGGGTTAATGTCACTGGCTGACATGGCCATACTCATTTCTTCCATGCACTAGCTCCCCACATCATGATGAGTGTTTGTTCTCTAGTCAAGGCTCTGTCATTAGGGTAGTGGCATAAGCTGTCTGTCCCGATAGGGTTGTCCATTCTCCTTACCTGCGCTGACAATCATCCAAGCCACTATTCAAACTCAGGTCAAATAGGCCATAAGCACGATTTCGTCCCCTGTATGCCAACAGTGCAAGCTTAATCACAATGTACTTTCATTAAACTAAAAAGAATGAAATGGAAAACAAATGTATGATTTGGTGTAGTGGTTAAGGTATTAATCTGATAGACAAGAGGTCCAGAGTTTGATTCTTATCATGCAAGATTGGCTAGGCTTAAAATGCAACATAAGGACAACTAGCTGAGTACTTACCTATGATGAAAGGTTTGATGGTGGAATATTGGAATCCCATTTTAAAGTAATCTGGCGTTTGGCTAGAAGTTCAGTTGTTCTCTAAAAACCTATTTAATATGTTTCTGGATTATGGAAACCTGGAGCTTATTGGCTGTCACAAGGCAATGAACCTAATAAATTCTAAATGTAGAACTAACCCATTGCAGAACACACACACACACACACACACACACACACACACACACACACACACACACACACACACACACACACACACACACACACCAGGACTGTCCCAGCTGTACTCTGGCACTTTCCTAAGGCCTATCATCTTCCCTTTCTCTACAGCTCCTCTTTGTCTCACCCTTTAACCATGGAGTAAGTTCCTCACTCTTGGTACTACTCCAGAACCCCAGCACCCCCAGTTTTATGCATGGCATGGTATGTGAGTCAGTGTGTGACTGTAACATTGCTACAATGAACTAGTGTACATTGAAGCATCAGTTCTCTGTCTTATGTCTGATGAGCACTGGGATAGGCTCTGGAAAACACACACACACACACACACACACACACACACACACACACACACACACACACACACACACACACACACACACACACACACACACACACACATTATGTGAGTTAGTGTGTGACTGAAAGTTTGCTATTCTTGGGACTAGTGTACATTGAAGCATCGGTTCTCTGTCTTATGTCTGATGAGCACTGGGATAGGCTCTGGAAAACACACACACACACACACACACACACACACACACACACACACACACACACACACACACACACACACACACACACATTATGTGAGTTAGTGTGTGACTGAAAGTTTGCTATTCTTGGGACTAGTGTACATTGAAGCATCGGTTCTCTGTCTTATGTCTGATGAGCACTGGGATAGGCTCTGGAAAACACACACACACACACACACACACACACACACACACACACACACACACACACACACACACACACACACACACATTATGTGAGTTAGTGTGTGACTGAAAGTTTGCTATTCTTGGGACTAGTGTACATTGAAGCATCGGTTCTCTGTCTTATGCCCGATGAGCACTGGGATAGGCTCT
Source organism: Protopterus annectens (assembly GCF_019279795.1). Taxonomy (NCBI): domain Eukaryota; kingdom Metazoa; phylum Chordata; order Ceratodontiformes; family Protopteridae; genus Protopterus; species Protopterus annectens. The sequence continues at coordinate 415,834,482 of NC_056726.1, read as the reverse complement.
GGAACACACACACACACACAGTATGTGAGTCAGTGTGAGTTTGCTACAATAGACTAATGTACATTGTAGCATCTGTTCTCTGTCTTATGCCTGATGAGTACTGGGATAGGCTCTGGTTCCCCTACAATTCTGAAAGGATAAGATGAACACTGAAAAATGAATAAATGATCTGAATAAACTGGGTATTCAGAAAGTATCATACTTTTATGGTAAAGTATCTCCAATTTACTTGTATTAATGATTTGCTTGGGCTTAAACCATATTTAAGGTGCAATGAGAAATACACCTCAGTTATAGTATAAATGAAGTAAAATGTTTTGAGGCATTTGGTGGCCATTTTCAGTACGATATTTATTACATTACATTATACTTGTAAAATGGCAGAAGGAGGCAATACAACTATCTAGTTTACCTTGAAGTGCATTTAATAACCTCTCCCATGCCTTTGTAGATGACTTTATGGATAACCTCTACCCCTTACATTCCAGTAGTCCATTCCACTGGTTCACAATACTTTCTGTAAAGAGGTACATTTGGAAATCCAGGGAATAGGTATCCCTTGTAATCTGCTGCCTGTACTCCACTCTCCTCTCTTTTATTCCTGCTCAGAATTACTCCTTTAAATCTCCCTGGGATGATCTTTTGCTCTGATACTGTGTTTCCCCACCTGACTTTCCTCTGATTTCTCATGAGAGACATTGCACTATCCTTTGCACTACATCTCATACACCTTTCTAATGGTTTTCCTCTAGATGTTTTTCTGGTGTCTGATGTCTCTTTTCATGTATGGCCTCCAGAACTGCAGACAGTACTTATGGTGTGGCCTGACCAAGGCATGGTATAACTGAAACATTACCACTTTGCTTTTATAATATGTCCATCTGGAGTAATCCCCCAACATATGGTTGGCTGGTGTCTTTGCGCCCTCATTCTGTATCTGCCAGTCCAGCAGAAGTGTGATCAACACCTCCAGACTGATAGGTTTTCAAGACACAAGTTCTAACCTTCCAGAAACAGATTTTTATAATTAGACAACAGCACAAGGCCTGTAAACCAGAAAAGACATGAGACAGATATGCTTCTAGTTAAAAGGTATATTTGTAAATTCCAAGACCCATCCAGCCACATGACTAACTTCCCATGCAATTCTACTTTTTAAGTATATATACACAGACCTTTCCTGTTAATTTGCAACAATTTCTATTCCCTTATCTGATGCTTTACACTGGAGTTGTTGTGGCTCCTTTGTTTTTATCTACACTTAACCCCAACTATTACTTTTCTGCCCTCCTGGTCAGCTTTTCCAAGTCCTTTTATTTACTTTACTCCAACCCTGCACTTCTGCAACTTTGAGTCATCAGCAAAGGAACTCGTGCTCTTCTTGTTCCTTCAGAAATGTCTGAAACACACACACACACACACACACACACACACACACACACACACACACACACACACACACACACACACACACACACACACACACACACACAGGAGTACTGGATGCAGGACTGTCCTAGCTGTACTCTGGCACTTTCCTAAGGCCTTACATCTTCCCTTTCTCTACAGCTCCTCTTTGTCTCACCCTTTAACCATGGAGTAAGTTCCTCACTCTTGGTACTACTCCAGCACCCCAGCACCCCCAGTTTTCCTGTCAGCTGCTTCTGTGGAACCACCCCAAAGGACTTGACAAAATCCAGGTAGATCTAGCAACACTCACCTGTCAAATTTACCCATGACCTAATCAAAAATTGATCCAGTGTTGGTTGTTGTTCTGGAGATTGTTGTACTTTGGAAAATCAAACAATCTTCCCTTTCGGATTCCCCCACCCCCCTGTACAAGGATACTAAAATTACTGAGTTCTATTCTTCTGAACTTTCTGCACTAGTCATGATCTGTTCAAGATGTTAAGTTAGGAGATTTGTCAATGGTCTTTGTGCTTTATCCTCCCTAAAGGAAGCCACCTCCTTCTGATTCTCCAACATCTTGGTGTTTTTTCATCTTTTCCATCTGTGCTGCCTTTCCTCCCTTCCAGCATGGCTCTAGCTGTTTGCTTTATTTTGTGAAGACTAAGTCAAAGCATTAGTTCATTGTATTTGCTTTTCCCTAATCTTTAGTCATTCTGCCCAGATCTTTCACTCCTTTTTTTTCTTCTTTCTGCTGTTTTTATAAAAAAGCATTCTTGGCTGTTCATGAATGCCTCTGTTAACTCCTTTTCATCTTCTACTTTTACTGCCGTCACCAGCTTTGCTGACCTTCACCTAACAACATTGCACCTCCTTTACTTCTCCAATTCCCTCCTTTCCATGTCTTGTAGTTCTATTTTTACCCAAAGTGCTAGCTTCACTTCCTATGAAGCAAATTGGACTTCTTTGTTTGCCTTTTTTACCTCTTCCTTAAATTATTATCATAAAGTTGAGTACATCCTGATCCATTCTCACAGGTTGTTTTCTCCCTTAGTTTGATTCTAATTATCTAACGCATTTTTGACCTGGTTCCACTATGTTTTGTCAAGAGTAATTTGGCTGAACCTTCTAACACATGAAGCAAAACTGCTTGGAGAGAACAACAAAATGCTAAAAATCTTTGAACTATTGCCAGTGCACAAATAGAAACTGCTCTGGTAGTAACTCTTTATGAAGAATGGAGACTGGTGGCACACATATCAGGGAATTGTCCTTGACAAGTTAAAACCTTGTCCATATTGCAGCCACCCAAGAGTATGGAAGCCCGTTGACGTTCTCCCAATGCAGCATATATCATTCTGAAATCCTACACTTTGTGTTTGTATCTTTACCATCTGTGTTTGTATTTTTATCATTCTCAATCACTCTAAAGCACACCATGACATAATCAATGTTAGCAAAGAGTTACTCCATCTCACTTAGTTAGTACTGTAGATTGAATTACATCATATATGGCACACTCCTGCACCAGTTGGCTGAAATCCATATGGTCCAAGATGTCAGTCTATTTTCATTCCTTCTCTGATGTGAAGCATGGGATTTACCAGTCTTGCCCTACCAGATTCAGGTCTCCCATGCATATTAAAACTTTTTTATCCCCATTCCCTAATTCTGTCCTCCAGGTGATATGTCAGGAAGACAATTCACTGTATTGCTCTAGCAGCTGTCTCTTTTCCTTCATCTACCTTAACATGTTCTCACGTTTGCAGTCTTCAACTTCCTACTCTTTGCCCTCACAATTTATGTCCTGTTTTATACAGATCACCACTCTCCCTCCATCTCCACCTTAAAGTCTCATTAGCTGTATGTCCCATCCCCTTTTTCCATTGACAGTGTTTCTGTGATACCAACACTGACCACCGTTTACTCCTACATCACTGCTGCATCATCTCCCTATGGGTAGAACCTACCTGTGCAATCAGGCAAGATGATAGAGGTGGTGCTGACTGAGGGAGGATTATTTATATTTGAGTGAATCATCCCCTATGAGGGAAACTAAAAAAAAAAAAAATGCAATGCTTTGCAACAATTGTTTTTGTCTTGTGAGTGAGACAGTAGATCTGAGGTTTAGAATATTGCTTCCTGGGAAGGTAATCTGAGGTCAATTATTGGGGAAAAAGTCAAAGTTACTGATTTTTCTGGAGAAGCATCAGGTGCTAATGTTCCCAGTGTTTCTGAGCCAGTGTCTGTTATATCAGATACCATTTTGGCTGAATGACGAACTCCTAAACTGTTGTCTGAAGTAGGATGGGTGAGAAAACGTGATGGGTGGAGTCCTGCATGGAGCATAGTAGAAGGTTCTAAATCATATGCAGTCATTACTAAAGCTGTAAATCATGTATTATTCCAATGTATGGTATTGTGAGACTGTTTTTCAATGGAAAAGTTGACAAAACACCATAAAAAAAAAAGTTTGCAGAAATACATCTTGCATTGTTTGAACCCCGGAAATGTTCATGCTTCTAGTGCACATCTGTATTGTCTAGTGCACATCTGTATTGTCTAGTGCACATCTGTATTGTCGAGTCCACATCTATAATGTATACATTCAAAGCGAGTTTCAAGTAAAAAAAAAGCAAAAAAATAATTAACTGCAGTTCTTTTTTGAAGATTTCAAGTACTGTATAAAAACTGAATGCAACAAGCATGCCAATGTAGAATTTAACCAAATTACTTGCATGCAAAAGACACAAACAAAATTGTTCAAATCTGAAGGGAATGGAATTGCCTGCATCACATAAAAAAGATAATATTTCCAAATTAAAGGATAGTGTTAATTTTTGTGCTATAAGTAAAAGAACTAGCTGACTGTTTAAATCCTAAAGGCATAATTGATTACTGAAATAACATGTGTTCACATAAAACAATTCATTATTTCATTGATCCTATAACTTAAGGGCACAGATTTCAAAAGGACTTTAATTGCACTGGTCATCTTATGAAGCAAGTGTACATAGCAAACTTTTGAAGTTGGATATAACCTCCTTACTGTATACAATATCAAATTATGCAGTTTTTGCATTTTATTTTCTTGCTAAAGACAGGCAGGATTGTGTAGGTATGCAATGTTGTATAATTCAGCAAATGATACACGGGTTTGTACAAAGTGCAGCCTTTAAGATATAGATTAAGGGAAAACAGTAACAATGTTTTCTATCACTGCCTCTGTTCTCCTTACAAGCAAGACAATACTTCATAAATACTAGCCTGTCATGTCATATCAGACATGGTTCTGCAGCAGATCTTGCCACAAATGCTGCATATTTTATATAGAAAATAAAATAAAATGTAACCGGGTCTACTAGTTTCAGCCAAACCTGATTTCAACCTGCTCCAGAAAGGTTAGTATGGCGATTTATGCAGGTTGTTCTGCATGTTCAGACTTCTCAACTGTCCCTGTTTTGGAGGTGTGTACCTATTTTCAGGCCTCATTTAGCCCTGCACATGATATACCTATTTTTGGAGTTACAGCCTTATTTTCAGGCTCGACAGTTTTCTGAATCCCGTGTTATCACGTGTGATTTTTGAAACTGTCTAGGATAACAGAGTACACTAAATGAACACTCCATTAGTGACACCAGTAATTTAAAGAAAGAGGAGACATATCTTATAACTTCTTTTTTTCAGAAGCAAACATAAATGACTTTGTGTGGTAGAACTTTGCAGTACTGTTCATTAATGTATACAGATTTACATTGTTTCTGATGATGTGCTTATATTTTCCCATAATGTTTGTCACTTTCTGTTTTTTAAACATGTTCCTGAGTAGTAGCTTACATTCCTAGTGGAAATGGGAAGAGTTATTTGCTATTTAGTATTCACATTTTATGATAATTAGATGTCCAGAATGTTGGCTGGATGTATTGACTTTTCAAGGGTCTTTGTACCTATTTTCAGTGTCTGGAGGTTGAGAAGTATGTCCTGTACTAATGCAAAAAATGAAACGAAGCTGATAAGTGGTACAGTATTTTTTCTGTGGTGGATTTTTGTTGTAATAAGTGATGGTTGTATGTCATCTTTGGAGCCCCATTGTGCACCAATATACCTCAACTTCCTGACTGTCGTCAAGGACCTCTCCCAAACCAAGAAGCCCATTAATTCCCAATGGGGAGACAGCTGACCCATTTGTTCATGGACCCTGGCAAGTGCCCCATGTCCAGTTCATTCTGTGGTGCTGGCATGAGCATGTATGCCTTTTTGCTTTCCTAATGTGATGACAGCTAGATGTGGAAAGTGGCTGTCATTTTAATGGGGATTGTTCCTACCTAATAACCTCACCTGCACCACGGTTGTGATTGCTAGTGCCAGGGGAATATGCATGTATGCTGCCACAGATGTGAATCCCCAGTAATGCAGGATGATCCTGGGGCACAAGGACAACCTTCCAATCCAGCAAGGGGACCAACCAAAGTCCATCACTCCAGGGTATGATCACCAAAAATTGCCATGCATTGCCCACTTCTCTAGCCAGCTCTTGCAGTGCTTGGGTCTGCTAATCAAATCTAGGATGTCTGGGCCAAAGTCAAGGCTTTACCCATTGTTGCTAATGGAGATGAATGTAATATGACCCCCTAACATTTCCATAGGGGAAACAGCAAGGAATGTACAACTTCAGATTATGGAATACAGAAGGGGCAAATGCAAGGGGAGTGGAGAAGGATGCTCAGATCTCTCCACTGGCACAACATTTCAAAAGTTATCACTCATTTAATGAAAGGGATTTATATTTTTTTAATATTATTTTATAGGTATCCAGACTATTTCCCAAGAGGTGGTTAAAAGCATTCTTATGAAAGAAACATATTTTATTTTGAAATTTTTAGCAGCCAGACAGACTTAATAATGAGATGGGCTGGAAGTGGTATCTTTAAATTATGTTGGGAGGTGTTGCTGCAGTGTGCTGTAATTGTTTTTCTTTTTCCCTTTGCATATTTTTTGGACTATTCCTTTCCAGTTGCTTAACTTAATTGCTAAGAGTATTTAATCAAGAGCACAATAAGGCTGCATTATTGTCCTTTGAAGGCTATGAGGATGAGTTACAAAAGCAACTGTTAATAAATAAGCTAGAGGACTAAAAATACCATGTCTTCCTTTCTCATGGGGTTTGTAGAGAAATCTAATAGGGTTCTTTGGTAGGTTTTCAGAATAAAGAAAAGAACAGGGTATGACCATAACCTGCTTAAACCACAACAAAATAGTTGACATGTAACTACAAAAAATGTTATCAGCCTTATTCCAGGCCTTAGGAAGGTAGCTCACAAAAAACATTTGCTGCATAGTGGGTAATAATACATGGGATGGTCATTAATGCAGTGGCTCAAGCCAGTATCTGCTGACCGGCTATCTTCAGTGTCATTTATCTGATATTGTAGGCAATGTAGAAGTAAACATATGCACTATAGGTGATATCACAAAACCATATAACAAATCTGATGTAAAAGAAAATACAGAAAGGATGAAAATAGACAGGAATAGCTTGAATGAAAGGTAACAAACATGGCTGTTTGAATTCAGGAAATACCAAATAATACATCTAGGAAAAAGAAATACACAGAAAAGTATGCATATATGGCTTTGTCCAGATTTCTTGCTCTAAGGTTGAGAGGTATGGGTCATTGTGACAAAAAAAAAGTGGAAATTTTCTGGAGGTGGTGGTTTTATCAGATGACCTAGTGAGTAGTTATTGTCTAATTCAGAGATGCTTCATCAGAAGAAAATAAGCTCTGGGATTCACAGAATTTCTCTCTGGCCATGTTAATTGTCCAACATGGGCTGGTCAATTAATGTGATAGAGAGAAATTATGACTCAGAAGTATGGTATAATCACAATGAGAAAGACCTCATTAGTGGCATATTATCATATTTCTGAATTGAACACTGCATGTTGAGAACTGACCATGCTAGTATTCACCTTAGCTGCCCATGCATCACAATAGCAAAGGTACCCTCTCTACACACACACACACACACACACACACACACACACACACACACACACACACACACACACACACACACACACACACACATCTTCTTATCCACAAATACACCCACCCACACTCACTGATATTTACAGAAACACTAAGTCATATACCTTCACACACACCCCAATACACACCGACACTTTACAATTCCCTGTCTAGTACTGCAACCACCCAGGCGGTGACACACACATGCACACACACACACACACACACACACACACACACACACACACACACACACACACACACACACACACACACACACACACACACACACATATACTTATGCACATATGCAAACAACCCCCCAGCCCCCTCTTCTTTACTGGACATACCAGCACTGCAAATACTCTTAGCAGGTGAATGGTTGACCACTGTCTTTCGATGGTGTTCACCTTTTCCTCCTAGAATAAAATTGTACTCAGCCAAAAGATTCTCCCAATCAGTCAGCCAAGCAAATCAGGAGCTGTGGACATTTCTGGGCAAGAACAAATACTTAATTAGCATTAACCATTAGACTCTCTCCCTGGCTGCTGCATTGGCATGTGGCTTTGCCCATGAGACCACTGTCTCCTCTAAAGCCCATGCAAAATAAAAACCTTTGCAGTAGGTTTAGGAATTGGAAAGGCTTAATGTGATGTGGAAACCTTCCAAAAAAGACTTTTGAATCATGCTAAGCCTTCCGGATGCCAAAGGAAGGTATTAGTTTATTTACAAATAACTAATAAAGTTCATTATAAACCTCATTTTTGTAATAAAGCAGATAAAGTACAGGCAGCTCATAAGACAGAATGGAAACAGTACAATGCAATCTGAATTAGGAACCATATATATAAAAATTACAAGATTTCAATATGTGCAGTTTTGACAAATAAAGGGAGACAGTTATTATGATAAAACATTTAAGTACTTTATGAATCTAAACAAAATTAAGTATATAAAGACTTCTACTGAATATATTAGTTAGGTGGATTGTTAGAGATGGAAGGAAGTATTTTTTTACAGAAAGTGTGCTGGATGAGAGGAGCCGCCTCAATGAAGAAGTAATAGGTTCCTAGGTTCATAGGTTCAAAGAAGTCACTAGGTTATTGACATGAGGGTCTTTACAAACCTAGCCATTAAATTCCAGTATAATACTAGTTGAGAGATATTGTTTATGCCCAAAGTTTTTTCTAGCAAGGACTACCCATGCCCAGGATTGCCAGAAATTTATGATTTCCCATCCAGACATCGACATCTAGGTTGTGCTTAAACAGGGTCATGGAGGTGCTTTGCTTGATATGGATTGGAAGCATATTCCAGAGGAGTGGCAACCTCTGAGAGATGTTTCTGTCTCTCCAGCAAGTCCTGTTTATGTCACGGGCTAGATTGAGGTCCCTGGAGTGGATAACTCTAATCCCATTTGACTTATGGATATGCAGCATTTCCATTATATTTGTGTCAGAGATAGCCCTGTAAACCAGACATAAGTTGTCTCTAAGTAGTCTATATGCTACTGAGTACAGTGAAAGCGACTTCAATCTGGACGTATAAGACATGTGCTGGAGACCCTGAATTTTCTTAGTTAGAAGTCTCTCTGAGATCTCTCAAGTTGCTGCTGGTGTCTGGTACTGTACATAACAAAGGGAGCATTATATGCAATAACAGGCCTGGTGAGGGAAGAGTACAGGGGAGTTGTAATATCTTTTGCTCTTGAGGTGATACTTTTGCTAATCAGGTGAGCAACGTAGAATGCTTTCCTTACAACAGTAGATACATGGTGGTCAAAGTTGTGGTCAGACTTAACTTGTGTTCCCAGGTCTCTCACTACTGTATTGGTACATATGAGATTACTGTTTATTTTATAATCAGTAGGGACATTGTTTTTGCAGAAGGGAATGACAATGCATTTTTTAGCATTTAGTTTAAGAAGATAGCTTTGGCACCAGTCGTTGGTCTGTGTAAGCCCCTTTTGAATTACACTGATATCACTAGAGGATTCAGTGATAGCACCTAATTTGTAGTCATCCGCAAACTTGGTTAGCCATGGCCCCTCCATTTTGGCTTAGACTTCTGAGAAGTATATGCCAAACAAGACGGGGCCCAGCAATGACCCTTGTGGGACCCCGCTGGTGACAGGTCCACTGGTAGAGGTAAAGTCTTCCACTTTGACTAAGTGTTGTTGATCTGTGAGCCAATTTGCAACCCACCAGACAACACAGGGGTTGATATTCAACTGGGTTAGTTTGTCGATGATGCTCGAATATGGGATAGTGTCAATTGCGTTGGTTAAGTCAAGGTAGGCTGTGTGCATGGCTTTGCCCTCATCTATAGCTCTGGTTACATTCTCAAAGAAGTCCACCAGGTTTATCATGCATGACCTCTGCTTGACAAAACCAATCTGGGACAGATCCAGGGTCTGGATGTCACCTATATCCTTATTTATGAGGTCCACGATGATTCATTCCATTGCCTTACAGATGAGGCTGGTTAAACTTATGGGTCTATAGTTGCCTGGATTTGTTGTCGAGCTGCCCTTGTTGAGGGGGATAACAGCTGCTGATTTCCATTCAGTGGGGAAAAAAACAGTACTCAGGCTATGGTTGAATAGAGTGCCTAACAGAGTAGCTAGCTCTTGTTTTAGAACATTAAGAATGCAGCCTGTAATGCCATCTGGTCCCATGGAGGCTGTGCTCCTTGCTCTTTGGAGATCCGGGGAGGAGGAGATGAGGAAGACATGGTTTGTGGTTATAACTGGGGAGATAGGGGGATAAAATTTTCATCAAACCTGTCTGCTATCAGGTTTACAATTTCTGCAGCATCAGTGTGTGTCATGCCATCCACAATTAGTTCAGCACACATCTGAGCCCTGCCTTTTAGGTTGTGGACGTAGCTGAAGAAAGCTTTATGGTTATCCTTAGCTATAGGTGCTAAATTTTTCATACAGTTGCTCTTTGAAGATTTTATGAGCTGTCTTATTTATTTGTTTAGGCTGAGGAGGGTGGTCTTCCAGTTCTGGGATCTTATTTTTGTAGTTTTAGACAGCAGCTTCTTTCACTTATTGTATAATTTGTTAATGTTAGATGTCCACCAGGATGTTTTTTTTTTTTTTTGAGGATTTTGCTTTAATCCTATCTGGCATGGCTGTGTCTATACATTTGTATTGATGTTTATATAGGGCATCAGTGTATACCTTAATATAGCCACCAATGCCATCTTTGGAAACTGGAGCTTGGAAGTCAATTATATCTTCCCTTAGGTGGGTACAGTTAGCGTTGGTGAAATTCTTTAGCCTAAATTCACCTTTGGGGAGTTCTGGTGCTATTGCTAATTCAAAAATGACTGATTTATGGTTGGATTTAACCAGTGTGGGCCCTACACTTGAGGCATTGCACTCATATTGGTTAGGACCAGGTCTAGAATATTGGGCCCCCTTGTGGTGTGGTGCACTTTGTTCCAGGGCATTTGAATTAACAAAGTCCAGGAACTTTTGTGCAAGTGAGTTTGGACTCGTATACATTTCCCATTTAATGGAAGGATAGCCGAAATCACCCATGACTAGAGTGTTAGATTGTACCTTAATTGTCTCAAGTAGGATTAAATAAGCTGTGTGGGCATCTTGGTTCATAGAAAGGGACCTGTAACTGACAATGTCCTGAAGGGGGAGACTTACCCATGGTAATTTGGACTTCAACTTGTCTAACCAGTATAGAGGTATAATTATCTTTAATGAAGATAGATACTCCACCTTCTTTGGTTCTCACCTCTTCAATTTGTGGTCTGACAGTGTGGAAGGCATTGTAGCCTTGCAAGGCCGGGGTACTTTCTGCAGCCTTGAGCCAGGTTTCTGTGACTGCACAGATGTCAACATCTTCCATGCAGAGGTGTGCTTTCAGAGAGTGTGGTTTCTGATTTAAACTCCTGGCATTTAGCAGCATGAGCCTTAGTTTCTTTGTGTTTGATATTTTCACGTCGGGAATTTTGTTGTTGTGACCTTGTCTAAAATAGGATCAAGGTCTGACTATTACAAATGCTTGGGAGAGACATAAGGCAAATTAATCAAATCAGGTGGTTCTTATCTGTTTTTCATGTCCATATGTTCTTATTTCTAGGGATAAGAGCTATAAGCATTACTAGCACTTTATTTGGCTACCTTTTCCATAGATAGCTTCCTGCATCTACAGTATTTTAGTGTCCAGTGTATTTCAATGTGTGTAAGTTCTTAGCAATACCACTAGAGGAAGCTAGTGACCAACTAATAGATTAAAATTCATTCTGCTTCCAGCTGGTAGTCCTGAGTAAGCAACTATTTAGATTTACAATGCTGACATTATGAGGATGGACTTTTATCATGCTCTCATTAAATCTAAGTAATTGTTTAATCATTTTGTGTTGAATTTTTGGTAGAATGTACTTACAATCTTGCCTCATAAACATGAAAAGAAAATATTTTCTAACCAAAATGCCAGTAAGCAAATATAGCATTTGAGAGCATCCGAGTTATATTTTTTCATATGACAAATAAAATACAGTGTGATTACTGTAGCACATCTAGAATAAAAGAAAGGAGAAAAGGGAAAATATATTGGCAAAGGCTAATAATCAATCTGCCCGTGTAACACATTTAAAATAGATACGTAAGTATAATGCTTCTCACAGGAGGGATTGAGCTTGGGGAAATGGCACTCAGCAGTACAATAAGTGTAGGTAACATTGTTAATATTACTGATCACATGTTCTCAGGAAAGAGAGTGAGTGTGTTTGTGTGTGTGTGTGTGTGTGTGTGTGTGTGTGTGTGTGTGTGTGTGTGTGTGTAGGTGTGTGTGTGTGTGTGTGTGTGTGTTTGTGTAGCTTGGTTCACTTTTCTGCTGCTCTTGTTTTAATGTGCATTCACCTAGTCAGAATTCATTCAGTAATTGAAATAAGTGGTGTATGGGCAATTGTATAGGCTGATTTCTCTTCTGGTTCCCTGGTGAAGACTAAATTGGGGTGCTCTAGGTGGGGAGCTGACAGTAGGTGTTGGGTTGTGGATGGGAGCCCTTAAAAGCATGAAGTTACTCTTCAGTCAATTACACTAAAATCCAAATTGGATTCGGATCAGGATGTAGCATAACTAACACAATGCTTGGAGTGTGACAGGTAATGGAGGAGAAGCTAGAGCTGGAAAAAAAAAGTCTAACTGGGCATACCTACACATGGAGAGAGCATATGACAAGGTCCCAAGAAAGCTGATATGGACAGTCCTGCAGTGGTTTCAAGTCCCAGAAACATTAATAGAATTAGCACAAACTATGTACAAGGACCAAGCACATAAGCACGAACAGTGTTCAGACTCACAAAGGAGTTCCAGGTGGGAGTGAGTGTGCATCAATGTCCAGTTATAAGTCCACTGCTGTTCATACTGGGGATGGACTACATTAGTAAACAGGTCGGTGAGAAAAGATCAACAAAGCTGCTGTATGCAGGCAATGTGGTATTGCAGACAAGACTTTGACCAACAGACAACCCTTTACCCTGATCCTGGTTGACTTTAACTTCCCAAACATAGACTGAAAAAACTACTCATGCCAGAGCACAAATTCCCACAGATTCCTTGATTTTGTCAATGCAAATACCTTGGAACAGCTAGTCGATACCCCCACAAGGGGTGTAATATCTTGGACTTAGTATTAACCAACATGAGTAACCACTGCAGCATCCCTATAGTATCCTCCTCCCTGGTAAGATCTGACCACAAAGTGGTCACTTTCAAAGTCACCATCTCCCCCAACCCCTTTCTAGCTAGGTTCAGACATAAAACTTTTCCAAAAAAACGAAAACAACCAAACCAAATTGAAGTATTTATTTCTAGCCGCCACAGTAAGCGCCAGGTAACAAAGTATTAAAAATAATAGTAGCAAATAATATATAAACATAATTAATTAATAATTAATTATAAAAAACAATCAAATAATCAATAACCATTTCAAAAAAAAAAAACACTACACACCCATAAAAAATCAAATCACACTTCTCCAACAACAGTCTGTATTAAGACCTTTAGGTATATAAGTATTATATTTCAAAAAAAAATTTTTTAATTTAATTTCTAACTTCTATTTTTTTCAAGTTTTCGTTTTAAAAGCACTTTTTTGCAAAATAGTGGCTTTTTTATCACATTGGCCACATGACTATCACTCAGAAATGGGCCAAAGGGCTCTCTAACTTATTTTGTCCTAATATCTCTTAAAATGTCAGTATCTTAATCTTAAACATTCTTAGTTTGCCTTAATCAAAACTTGTCACATCCACATTTTATGGTATAAAATACCCTACCTCTATAAACAATATATGTTATCATTAGGTTTAAAACTATTATTTATAATTATAAAAAAAAAAAAATTATATATGAACAAAGAACGCCATTCACACTAATGGTGGTACCCATACTACTAATAATATGATAATATATATTCAACACTGGTCTAACAAATCTATATATAACATATCACTTTAATATTTTTACCCCTTTTGTGAAAAAAAGAAAACTTTTTTCCATTAGATTATATTTCACCAAAAAAATTTAAAAAAAAATTAAAATGTAGTATATATTTTTTTAATACTATCTACAAAACATATAAGGAAACTAGGAAAAAATTGTCTCTCTTTACACTGTTACCACTATAAATATTACATCTATTATTTTGTAAAGGTTTGGTATTATATCTCATATTAAATACCTTCTGGATATCCAAATCAATTAACTTAACTAACTTAACATCATATTGTCTTTTTATAAACATAGTTCTAGTATTAATAATATTAGTTTAATATTAGTTTTAAACCTAATGGGACATATAATTGCAGGACAGATAGGGTTATTTATGCCATAAAATGTGGATGTGACAAGTTTTATATTGGGCAAACTAAGAGAATGTTTAAGATTAGATTACTTGAACATTTAAGATATATTAGGACAAATAAGTTAGAGAGCCCTTTAGCCCAACATTTCTATGAGTATCATGGGGGCCAATGTGATAGTTTAAAAGCCACTATTTTGCTACAAGTGGCTTTAAATGAACTTGATGTAAATAGGATTAAGAAATTACTTTTAAAAAAGAAACTATTTTTATTTTGAAATATAATACTTTGATACCTAAAGGTCTTAATACAGACTGTTGTTGGAGAAGTGTGATTTGATATTTTATGGTGTGTAGTGTTTTTTTAATTTGAATAATTGGTTGATTATTTGATTGTTTAATTAATTAATTAATTATGTTTGTAGCTGTTATTATTTAAACTGCTTTTATGAATGGTTTGTTACTCCTTGAAGGCTTACTGTGGCCGAGGCGCTAGAGAAATAAATACTTCACTTTGGTTTGGTTGTTTTCGTTTTTGTGGTGTAGCAATTTTTTTCTTGCTGTTGTACGTGAATAAAACTTCTCCAAAGCTGATTACAGCCTCCTGAGGGATGGTATAAACAGCTTCACAGCCCACTCCCCCTCCGTAGGAACTGACACCAATATCCATAACTACACCAAAGCACTATACGATATATAGCATTTATATAGATGCATAGAATCAGGAATACCAACAGGACTAAATCATCCTCTGCAAGGAAGAGTAATCCTGTCTGGTGGACATCTGCAATAAATAAATTCTATAACAAAAGGAAAAAATTGCTGTCCAAGATCAAGAAGGAGCAGGTGTTCAAATGGAAGCAATGTCTCCTTAGCCTGAACAAGCTCACTAGTGAAATCCTTCAAAGCAAACTTCGAGTCCGAATTGGCCACACCTACTAAAGACAATCATAAGGCCTTCTTCACATATGTCTGCAACCTCAAAGGAAGCAGCCAGATCTGTTCAGAACTGGTGGCCAAGGATACCACATATACAAATGCCGTAGATATTAAACTTGCTGGTTGACAAATTCAGTGAAAACTTTACCCATCTTCCCCCCCCCCCCCAATCAGTAAATCAGGACATCCCCAGTACCTGCCCCCTTCCCCTTATATCTAGGGAACAGGTCATCACTGCTTTCTCAAAGGCAAAAAATGCAGCCTCCATGGGACCCGATAACATCCCAGGCTGCATCCTACGTGAACTCAGGCAGGAACTTGCAGCACCATTAGGCACCCTGTTCAACCAAAGCCTGAGTACTGGCTTCATCCCAGCTGAGTGGAGGACAGCCATTGTCAACCCTTTACACAAAGTGGAGTTTCCACTAATCCAGGAAATTATAGACCCATCATCCTAACTAGCCTGATCTGCAAGGCCATGGAATGGATTATCATGGACCTCATTAACAAGGACATTGGTAACCTCCAAACACTTGATCACAAACAGTTTGGCTTCATCAAGGGGAGGTCATGTCTGCTAAATTTGGTCGACTTCTTTGAGACAGTCAGCAAAGCCATTGACAAGGGGAAGACTGTGCACACCACCTACCTTGACCTGGCCAAAGCCTTTGGCACTATTCCCCACTCAGGCATAATAGATAAACTCTCTCAGCTAGGCATCAATCCATATGTTACCAGATGGGTAGCAAACTGGCTCACTGATAGAACCCATGTAGTCAAAATAGGGGAAGCCACCTCAAGCAGTAGACATGTAACAAGTGGCGTACCTCAGGGTTTGGTCTTAGGGCCTCTGTTATTTGGGATATACTTTTCTGAGATGCAGGCCAAAACCAGTGGGCTATGGCTGACCAAGTTTGCAGATGATTGTAAGCTGGGTGCTGTCATCAATTCCCCTAATGATGCGGGCATCCTCCAAGAGGGTCTCACTCAGACAGAATGCCCATTTACGCACGCATGTCTTTCGAACGCTACCCAACCGCGGGGAGGACATGCAGACTCCACACAGAAGGCACTCGCAAGCCAAGCCGAGAATCGAACAGGAGAAGCTCTTGCTGTGAGTTAACAATGCTACCGCCGTACCACAGCGGAAACCTATTTCAAGCTTGATACACATAGCTAATTCATCAGCGAAAATGTATTATTCCTTCCATACTATCTGCAATGTCACTTATAAAAACATTAAAAGGGATTGACCCCAGTAAAGATCTCTTGTACTTCACTGTTAGTCACGTTCCTTCCTCTAAGTGGACTTCATTTATCATGAACCTCCTTGGCCTTTTTATGTAGCCAGTGTTTAACCCGTATTGGTACTATATGGCCCATTCCAAGGCTAACTAATGTGGTCAATATTTGTCGATATTTCAATTCATTGCTGAAATATAAATAGGTAACATCTACAGCCCTGCTCTGATTTACAAACTGGATTATTTAATCAAATAATTCAATTACTTTTCTGGAATGACCTTCCTTACATAAGCATGTCCATCCCTTACTCCAGTATCCTACTGGTATACAGGTATTTCAAAATTCTGTCCTTTAACACTGATTCTATAACTTCCCTAAAACTAAGGTCAAATTAAAAATTAACATGTTTAAGCCCATTTCTTGCTTCCCCTATCCATTCTCACAGAAGCAAATCATATTTTCTTTGCTTCAATCTTTAGCAGCCTAATACTCCTCCTATGATATTTGGAAAAGGTTATTTAGAAACTCTACTGGGTCACTCCTTGTTCTAAGAATGCTTGGATACATCCCATCAGGTCTCATTGACTTGTCTAACTTTACTTATTTAAGTGTTTCCATAACCATTTCCTCTGTTAAAGGCTTAGATCTATTCTATTTTCCTGGCAACTTGTTTTGACCAGATTTGATAAATTCCTTTTCCTGTCATATAAGTATGAAGTAGAAGTGTTTGTTTAGAGGACAGTGCCCTCTGTACCAGCTAGAGTGACAAGACTTGCCTACTTTTCTGCAGATCAATCTGTATTCCGTCATGTGTCCTTTTTGCATAATCACGGTGGGTCATGTCCTTTAGAGCCCTGGGCAGATTCATTGGGTGTGTCTGTAAATTGCATGATTCTCTGTACATTATGTACTCTGAATTTCTACTAACTCATAACACTTTGTAGGAGTACAAATCTCTAAATCTAACATACAAAAAGGCTGCATAATGGACTCCAGTGTCTGACGGATTTGAAAATGCTGGATGTTATGATTATTTTTTTCTGCTTGATAAAATAATGACTCCACAGGAGAAGATGGGTTTTATATTATAAGACACATTTTTTGGCAAGACAACATGGATGATGTTATGTAGACAGGAACGCAAATATAACAAGTTATGCACAAAAAATATTAAGGCATTATATTATTACATGCACGGCCGGCCTTTGGCATAGGCGAACTAGGCGACCGCCTAGGCACCATAGAGGCCAGCTTCGTAAAGGGCGCAGTTTGTGTTTATTTATTTATTTTAATGAATTTAATTTTCTTAATAAGAAAAGTAAATTCATTAAAATAAATAAACAATAGGATGCCGGAATCGTAGGGCAAGGAGGGGGAGTGAGCGCCCTCCAACTTTTACAGCTGCAGGTTGGCCAGGAGGCTTTCAAGAATTAACAAAAAAAAAAAAAAAAAAACTTCACTCCATGGTAGCGGAGTCTGCTCCTTTTAATAGGAACATGCATGCGTCACATCCACGTATACCAACGTGGATGTAAAGACATTTGTAAAGTTGCACATGGAAATCAAGCTAGCACTTTAAGATACATGTTAACTCCATATGTACGCGTGTGGCTATTCGGATTAAAAAGAAGGCAAGTGTATGTGTGTCTGTGTAGTTTAAACTGGCCTTCTGTATGTGAGAGAAAGTGTGTGTGTGTGTGTGTGTGTGTGTGTGTGTGTGTGTGTGTGTGTGTGTGTATGGAATTTTAATTAGTCATTCTGTTTGTATGAGAGATAAGTGCATGTGATACTATGTGAAAGAGTAGGTGTGTGTGTATGAGAGCAAAGGTGCGTGTCTGTGTGTTGTATGAGAGAGTAACATGTGGAATACTACATGATTATGTGTTACATTTGAGGAGCGTAGCAGACATGCGATCCCAAATATTATTTCATCAGCTATAGGAACCATTCATACAAAATGCTCACCGCTCATAAACCTGTTGTGTTAAGCTATTTCCCCAACTTTAAATTGTATCTGCAATTCTGTGTAATAGTCAGTGGAATGTGGAGGGGGGAGGGGGAGGGGGGTTTAAAGACAAGTTGAAAAGTGTTATTACCAGGAATGAGATCTACTTTCACAACTCCTTTCCAATCAGGTACTACAGAGCTCAGCTTTAAAGATGCAAAATTGCTACATGAAGTCACACAGCATCTCCCCGGTTTACAGTGATGAGCTATCCACTTAATTGTTCCTAAGTTACAGGCATACAAAAATGATTTCAGCAGTATGCCATTCTGTATTTATCGTCTGGGCTCATATAACTGTAAAAATGTCTGCACATCTAACCCCTACTCTTTGGTTTGGCAGGTAACCACATGAGGAACAGGTCACATTCTATTTGGGAATTGTAGTTTGGAGACTAAGTAAATTTCAATCCCACAAGGTTTATGAAAACTATTTGTTGAATATGGCCAAAAACTGCTATTACTACCTTCCCTGTAAAACCCAACGTGCAATTTCAGGGTTGATATTTTTAATATGGGAATGTTTCACTTTCATTTTAGCAAAAAAGTTGGTTAACTGATTGCATATACATTTATAATGGGATTTCAATGCTCAACTAACTGAAGCTTATTCTAATTTGCTGAGCAGGACAATGGCATATTTTCATAGGAATTAAAATAAGAGTTTCTTAACATACTTCATATCCTTCAGAAATGCAAGTTAACACAAATCCTGTTGTTCTATCAACTTTAAGTTAAAAAAGTGTAATATTTAAAATCTATTGCTATTTTTCTGGTCATTGCATCCACATCCTGTCCAGATTTCTTGCAGTAAGGTTGAGAGGTATGCATACCTCTCAACTATCCAGATTTTTGCCTCATATCTTTGGCCTATTCCTCATAAAATTTGTGGTTTTCTGGCAAATCACTAAAGATTTAAATAACTAAATGTCATGCATTTGAGTTTCAGCCTTCATTTCCTTCAGAAAATGCATGGTAGGTTGTAATGACGGAATGTCGAGATTCTGAAACATCGATCATATGATCTCGATCATATGAAATTCGATGTTTCAGAAATTTGAGATTCAGAAGTGACTCTATATATATATATATATATATATATATATATATATATATATATATATATATATATATATATATATATATATATATATACACACACACACACACACACATATATATATAGCCATGGAGAGGACCATATATCATATTTGGAGAAGACTTTGGCAGACTTTGGATTTGGCCCCAGTTTGAAAGGCTCAAAGGCAGATCATGCCTTTCTTTTGACAACAGACTTTTTCGAAACCAGTCACCAAAGCCATTGATGAAGGAAAGGCAGTCATCTGGCTAAGGCCTTTGATACAATACCCCTTTTCGGTATCATTGAAAAAACTCATCAGCTTAAATGTCAGCTTAAATGTTAACCCCATACATTGCAAACTTGCTGGTGAATAGAACCCACAGGGTCAGAGTTGCTGGCCATGTCAGACTCAAAGCCTGTCCTGCAAAGCCTGTCACAAGAAGTGTCCCTCTCAGTCCTCTTGTTTGGCATCTACTTTTTGGTATCTACTTCCAGGGAGGGCAAACACAAAGCTACAATATGAATGAAAGTTTGCAGAGAACTGTAGTAGAAAACACAAAGTGAAACAGAAGAATCAAACACAAGAATCAGTCAGAAGGAAAGCGAAGCGGATCACCAGAGCCACTAAAAAGTTAAATGCCACAATGCCAAAAAATCATAAAATTAATAGTCATACAAAACAAGGTTACAAGGTGGCAACCACTGAATCCACTGAGCACAGAAGAAGTTATCAGGGACCTGGGGACCCAGGTTGATAGTAGTCTGTCATTCGACACCGTAGCTAAAGTAGTAGAAGTCCTTCTACTGCCAATTTGCCCCATCCATGAAGGGATTCTCAATGATCAAGGAGTCGCAGGTCTCCTTACTCTCCACTCATCAGACCAATGATTTATACAATGCCCCCATGAGAATGTATTATGAATGTCACTTTTGTAGCTGAGAGCAGACAAGCAGTTCCTCACCCAAAAGGATAAAGGGGCCAAAAAAAATCTGTCCTATGCTGCTGTCCTGAAAAAGAACTCCAGCTCTTCAGTCGCTACAGCTTGCTCTCAGAGGTGACCTTGCCTAACATACAAAGCCATGTCAAACCAGATTTGATGAATATGCTCTCACCTCAAAAAATCTAGATCCATCAGAGCCACAAGGGCTGGAGGACTCCCTATGCTGTGGAACAAATCCCGATACATGTGAGGGTACATGTACCTGTGGCCTTGTTCAAGAAATCTTAATGGCCAATGGATGGGAGATGGATATACCCAGGGGAATCACCTCAGTCACTAGTCGACAGAGGGCACAGCAAAAAATAGGTATAGTTCCCCAATAAAAGGTGGGGGGCGTGAGATAAATGCAAAACAATGGAGCTGGAGCTTCGGCAGGCTGCCGCGGCAGATAGCCTAGTATGAACCTATGAACCTATATATATATATATATATATATATATATATATGGATCTACCTGAAAACGCTGAAAGTCCACAATGCCGACAACGAGAACACTGACATCAGAAGATTGACAACGGAGATAATCGAAAGTTGAGAATCCCGATGCTAAGAACACCAACATGTTAAGGTAAGTGTGCGATAGGGACGGACGTTAGGGTCAGGGTGTGGGTAAGGTAAGTGTGTGATAGTGACAGATGTTAAGATAGGGTGCGGGTCAGGTAAGTGTGCGATAGTGATGGACTTTAGGTTTAGGGGCGGGTTAAGTGAGTTATGGTTAGGGTGCGGGTAAGGTAAGTGTGCGATAGTGACGGACTTGAGGGTTAGGGGTGGATTGAGTGAGTTAGGGTTAGGGTGCGGGTAAGGTAAGTGTGCGATAGTGACAGACTTAAGGGTTAGGGGAAGATTAAGTGAGTTCAGGTTAAGGTGCAGGTAAGGTAAGTGTGCGGTAGTGACAGACCTCAGGGTTAGGGTTTGGGTTAAGATTAGTGCATAGATAGTTTTGTGTATGTAAGGTTTAGTGTAGGTTTGTAAGGCTTTTGGTGTGCTTGTGTTGTGTGTGTGTTTTTCGGGAAAGGTATTTGTTTTGTTGATTGTCGGGATTGTGGTTTGTCGGGCATGTGAAGTTTCGTGTTTTCGAACTTTTGGTTTCTTTCGGTTTTGTCGTATCGGTTATTTCATTGTCAGTGTTTTGGCGTGTCGGTGTTATCAGGTAGACCCATATATATATATATATATATATATATATATATATATAGAGAGAGAGAGAGAGAGACAGATATACACGTCTATGTCGCTGGTGACATCAGCACTTCTGTCATAATGAAGGCCACCTATGCCTCCTTGCCTGAATGTGTGTGTGCTTTCCCATATGTGTTAAAAGGAGCTCCCGAAACTGGTTTGAGTGGCCATAACTATGTCTTCCAGGCATCAGTTCCCCACATCATGAGAGGTCTCCAGTCTTCAGCTGATGGATGCCCTGTCAACAGGCCAGTGGTGTGAACTGGGAGGAAACTGCTGTCACCCAAGACTCTAGGATTGGGCATCTCGATCCTCCCTGCCTGTAGTTTCAAGGGTCTGAGCTGCTATCTAAACTCAGGTTACCTGGCCTGTGGTCAGAGCTTTATCCTTCATTGCCACTGACACTGATTTATGTCTTCTTTGTATTTTATTTTTGCTGTGTGCAGCTGCATTTCTTGTGTCTTAAAAGCATTTCAGTTATATTTAATGTTAAGGTTGCAGTATCCATCCATCCATCCATCATCCATCCATCCATCCATCATCCATCCATCCAATTTTCTATAATCCACTTAATCCATTACAGGATCACAGGGATGCTAGAACCCATCCCAGTAGCCAATGGGCATAAGGCTTTGAAGCATGCTCTAGACAGAGCCTCAGTCTAATGCAGAATGCATATGGTCATTTATTCATTCTGTACATGCACATTTAAGGGCAATTTAGAAGATGACCAGTCAACGTATTGCATTTTTTGGGAGGTGGCAGGAAGCAGGAGTAAAGCACCTAGAGAAAATAGCACTAATATATTTGCTTTTTCTAACCTTTTGCAGCTCCAGACCACACTAGCTAGCTGAGGTGTGAAACAGGTCATCTATGACTGATAACTAACTTAACCCTGTGGCTGGATTACTGTTGACTGAATCAATAACCTGCTTAATTAATTTTATTAAGGCTATATATTTCCTTAGGTGAAACTACTTTTTCAGTGTTCCTTGACTTGTCTAATCCAAAAACTGTCTATGTGATGTAACAAACCCCCCACCAAATAACAGAAGGAAATAATGTACGATTTTAGAAAAAGTCTAAAATACTGTGCAAAGAAACTGAAGAAACAACCTCATCATCCAGCAGTGGTCATACTATTTAAATATTTTATTTGAGTGTGACACATTCAAGGATGTGTGAAAAGGAAATAAAATAAAATATATTTGTGAAAATAAAAACTTGACAATTGAGTAGAGCTGGCAGTGCAGTATCTCAAATTATTATTTAAAATACTGAGACCTCTGAGGCATCTTTAAATAAACAAGCAAAATAATTCTTCCTTTACTGAAGGTCGTAAATAAATCAGGTAGACAGGTATGGACAGTGTGAAAATAAGGAATAATCAAACTTTTTTCCTCTCCACATGAGAAAATAAACATTAAAATATGGAGAAAATAAAAATAAGTGTACCATTTGCCATTTTAGAGAATACACTTAACAAGTCATAGTTTAATAACAGTCATGACCACAATAGTGTGATATTTTATACTGGGATTTACAGGCTGATATCATGGATTTATTCATTTAATTGGATCAGGTAGTTCATCTGGTCTGAAAGCCTTTTTCAGCTACAACCAATAATAAAATGAAACATAATACAATAGAGTTCATGGGTGCACTGAAATGTCATATACTAAGCTGACTTAATGCTTTAAGATGTCTGAATTAATGCTTAGGAAGCCTAAAAAACAATGTTAACATAAAGTTAAACAACACAAAACATATAAAGAAAAGAAAGAAACGGTGCAGAGCATGGTTTCTTAGTGGCAGTAAATGCCTGGCTGACTTAGCAGAAATGACAAGCAAAACGCTGAACTGCATTGTTAACAAGATCGTGAATGTGTGATTTACCCTTCCTTTCAACCCTGCTTGCTGGCTGTAATGATAACAAGTCTAAAGTGATACAAGTGGGGATTTGTTTTGTGGTTAGGATTAGCAGCAAATATTATTAATGACAATGTAATCTTAGGAACACTTTTTTCTCGTCTACCTGTTCTTGCATAATGAAGTACAAACAAGTTTGAATACTAGCCTTAGATTTAAAAAAAAAATGCTCTTGAGGTGACACCCTGACCTTACATGAAAAAATGGATAATAGTGGTGCTGGATGAATACAGACCCCAGTCATTTACATGAGATAACTGTTAAACATTAACACTTCATGACATTAATCGTGCCCTAACTCTAGTACTCATGCTGAGAGAGCATTCTTCTATTAATACTTTTGTGACATCTGAATCAACGAAACATGTTGTGACCCTTGGGTTCTTTGATTTGTATTAATTTTGTTTATTTCACTTGCTGACCATTACTGCCATCCTGAGCTCCTTAAAGACCCTTTTCAGCAGCAGCAGCCCAGGGAAAAAAGCTTCAGAAGAACATCAAATGATACAATGAATAATATACTGGATATAAGCAGGTTAGCAGATAGTTGATAAAACATGTAGAAGAGGCATTCTTTTCTTTTTATATACATTCTTAACATTTTGACTACATGACTGTCTGACAAGCAGAGTTGCAAGAAGCTTCTTTTCAGTGGAGACCTGGAGAGAAATGGTCCAATAACAGATTAAAAAATAAAGTACAATATAATGGTATACGTAGCATACAGATTACTCAAAGCAAGTATGCATTAAAGATATACATTTAGAGTACAAAAATGTCCTAATTCTGACTTCACACACTTTGAAGGGGTCCCCTAACTCTGTTATCCCTCCCATGACCTTCTGATTGTGTGAATCTTAATGTACATCTCATTCTGTTTTCTTTGTGGGACCACTGGTCATGTTTATATACTGATATGGACCTTCTCCTTCCGTTAGACTGGCATCAGTTTCCCCAGCTTTGATATTCTGTCAAGCACTGTAGAGATGCTAATCCTAATGAAGTGGATTGGTTCCCTTTAACTTTGCCAGGGTCCCTTTGAATGTGCTAGTAGAGCTTGAGTGTTCTTGAGTCTGCCAGATGTTTGGAGAAACTTTGACTTTTATAATCCTGCTTTGGATCCACTTACTCCATTAAGGGTGGTGAGCCTCTTATTGTTATTAAACTTACAATGTTAGATTTTATTAGTTCTGCCTGGGTGGGGAGGGGATAAAACTTTAATGTCAGATTTAAAATATGTAAGACATACACAAGTCCAGGCTTCCATCTTTATCATGTCTCAGCAAAACTTTATCGCATAAGATTAGATGTTCATTCATGACCGTTGTTTTACTCCATAAACTCAAGAGTACAAGATTAGTAACTAAATTGCTGATATTTGTCATGCCATTTTAGCAACTCATTTATTTTTTCATATTAACTGCCCTTCTTTTACAACGTTACTTGTTGATTATGATTGTAAAGCTACACACAATTAGTGTAAACTGTCGTATACAATGAGCAAATGTTTGGATTTTATAACATGTCCCTTCTGATGGCAGTGAACATCTGTATCTTGTAAAATATAATTTTGCCCACAAAAAAGAAAATCTACTATGTTAAGGTTGCCAGGTTTTATTGCAGTATCCATTTAACGAAAAGGGATATTAATGGATCTTTACATTTTCAATTGTTAATTCATACAGAGCCTTTATCAGGCTGAATATCAAATAAGTCTGCAGTAAAAATAATTCTGTGTCAGAATTAAAGATGTGCAGTTTGCTCCTTACTCTATCTTAGAATGAAATGTAAAATCAGAATGCAGATAGAACATGTTGTGCATTCTCATTCCATTCCTGTGATGCATGTTTTGATGAAATACAGAATCATGACTTGGGATATCTGTTCTTACTTCAGTGTATGTACAGCTGCCAACCACATTTGTTAAGAGCATAGAGACATAAACACATTACCATTGGTAGGTACCGCCTTGAAACTGAATCATAATTAACATTGCTGGTGAAATTCCTATGAGCACAAGGACATATCCTCTTTAACATTAATACCTCCCTTTAGCTGAATCACTTAACATCACTGGTGAAATTCCTGTATTGCTACAACTGTATTACTGTTAAGAGAAAATTCCTTAGTGGTGAGTAAGAGCAACTCAGAATCAACTAGTCTCCCTTTTCCCTGTAAAACTCATGTAAAAGCATGTTACAGATACTCAGCTATGGGAAATGACTGCAATTTTCCTGTGGGAAATTCCATCTGAAGCTACAATCTGAACAGCAGAATCATTTTTTTTTATGAAACCCTACATTTTTCCTGCCAACTTAACTGTTTCAGAATGCCTTTGAAGCTTTGCCTGAGCACAATGTTGTATTTCTTTTCAAAGAAAGTAAAGGAACATGTACAAGAAGTGCATTTTTCTAGCAACAGAGCAAGAACATATGTGATTTAACCCTCTCCAAATAAACTTGTTTGGCTAAGGAACCACTTCTTGAAATGAGGATACATTTAGATAAAACAACAAGACCAGCAGCAGCCCTTTGGCACATGTACAGGCTAATAGGTAAGATGTAAATTGCCTAAGACAGTGCATACACAAGTTGCTGCTTTCTACTATTTTCTAAAGGTTTGGTAATTTGGGAAAATAGAGGGGAGAGAATGAATGATGTGTGTTCATGAAACTTACTGACTTAGCTGTTAATCAGGAAGGTGCACTGATCTTAAAAATTCTCCCTGACAACTTAAGCTAGTTACCTACACACAGCATATTCTATTGTGTACTTGAGCTATAATTAAGCGCATTAAGGGTTATAACAAGTCAAGAGAGCAGCATAAATCAGTGCTCTGTCATCCCTATTACAACCTCATATTTCACAGCAGGTTAATATTACAGAACAGATAGTTACTGAATACCCAAACAAGGCAGCGTGTAACAAAGGAAATG
>NC_056726.1:415770400-415802900 GCF_019279795.1 Protopterus annectens | reverse complement strand
ATATATGCAAACTGTTAAAGATTTCTTGCAAGTTCAGCCTCCTAGATTTAGTAGACATTGGCCCTCTAAGAATTGGTCCTTTCTATCCCCTTCCAGGTCTTCTCAATCTAAACCAAGACACAGCAGAAACCCCAGGTTTCAGTCCCAGGGGACACACAAGACTAACCAGTGAGGGATTTCCGCACCCAAATCAGGGAATAGTAAGACTCCCCCCTATGGAAAACTATCTCAATGACTTGCTTTTAAAACTTCCAAGCACTTCCCAACTGAATGCTCCTTTAGGTGGAAAGATTGGTCTGCAGGCGGCCAAAAACTGGGAACTAATTACCCAGAACAAATGGGTTTTAAATATAGTGTCCCAAGGATACAGATTTCACTTCCACGCCTTACCAACACCAAGCAGGTGGCCAGATCTACCCACAAATCAGTGGGCAGAAGCCCAAAATCAAGTACTCTTCTCTTAAGCATGGGGGCTATTCAGTTGGTACCTGAAGAGGAAAAGGGACAAGGTTTCTACTCGAGACCTTTTCTGGTACCCAGAAAAGGCAATACATGGTGTCCTATCCTGGACCTTTCTACTCTAAATACCTTCTTGGTGATTCCAAAATTCAAGATGCTGACTCTTCACCAGCTGCTTTCTATGCTAGGCAAAGATGCATGGTTGGCAACACTAGACTTAAAAGAAGCATACCTGCACATCCCTATCAGGAAGTCTTGCAGACAATACCTACGCTTCAAAGCAGGTGACATGTACTATCAGTTCTCTGCTATGCCCTTTGGCTTATTTACTGTGCCAAGGGTATTCACAAAGTGCCTAGCCCCAGTCATTGTATTCTGCAGGCAAAGAAATATTCAAATATATCCATACCTGGATGATTGTCTAATTCAGGCAGAAAGCCAGGACATTCTTTTGAATCATCTGGCCTTTGTTCAAAGGGTACTGGCTTGTCTGGGGTACACCATAAATGAAAAGAAATCACACCTGGTACCCTGTCAACAAATTATTTTCCTGGGAGCAAGCTTGAATACAACTTCCCAGATGGCTTTCCTCACGCCAGAGAAACAAACTCATTTGACAACCTACTTCAAACAAGTGGCCACAAAAACCCAGTTAACTGCAAGGCAAATACTGCAGGCCTTGGGGTTCATGGCCTCCTGCATTCTTCTAATTCCATATGCAAGGCTGCATATGAGGAAACTGCAGTGGTATCTCAAAAGCCAATGGTGTCAACATTTACAGGATCTAGAAGCTATGATTCCTATCATACCTTGTTTACGCCTAGAGTTCCTTTGGTGGGCAGAGGCCTGCCACCAAAACAAGGGACTACCATTCACACTATCCCCTGCCGCCCAAACCTTAACAACAGATGCATCAAACTATGCATGGGGGGCTCACCTGGCAGGGAAGTGCATTCAGGGCAAATGGAACCCAAGTCAAATGCACCTACACATAAATCAAAAGGAAATGTTAGCTGTACAGAATGCTTTGACAGCCATCAAGGACCACATTCTTCCAGGACAAATAATGGTAAATACAGACAACACCACAGTCATGTGGTACATAAACAATCAGGGGGATACACACTCGTACCCCCTCTGTAGACTAGCCATGGCATTGTGGAACACAGCCTTGAGCTACCAAGTGAATCTACAAGCTCAGTTTCTGCCAGGAAAACTAAATACACTGGCAGATGGACTAAGCAGAAACCTCATGGACCCACATGAGTGGAAACTGGAACCAAGGATTTTCAACATGTTGACAAGCAAATGGGGGAGCCCAGATATAGACCTGTTTGCCTCCCCCCGGAACCATCAATTGGACACATTTTGCACAAGGATTCCCCACAAACTAGCTTGGAAAGTGGATACTCTATCCTTCAGCTGGAAAAACCTATCAGTTTATGCCTTTCCTCCTCTGCCTCTGCTCTCCAAGGTACTACTAAAGATCAAACAGGACAAGCCAAGGACGATTTTAATTGCACCAGACTGGCCACACCAACACTGGTACCCCCTCCTGCGCAGTGTGTCATGCTTGGCCCCATGGCACCTGCCTCAGACTCCTTCCCTGTTGTCTCATCAGGGGAACCAGATTCTGCACCCTCAGCTGCAAACCCTGAACCTAGCAGCCTGGCTAATTACCTAATCTCTTCTTTTCCACCCCTCAGTAAATCAGTGGTGGATATCATTTTAGAGGCTAGGAGGCCTAGTACTAGAAAATCTTATGCTGCAAAATGGAAAAGATTTTGTACCTGGAACCAGTCTCAAGGGATGAGCACAGCAGTGCCCAATTTACCACAGATTCTACAATATTTGACTGGGATGCTTCATAAGGGCTTGTCCTTTTCCTCCATCAAAATTCATGCCTCAGCCATTTCAACTCATTATAGCACAGAGCCTCCCCTCTTCCCTCACCCACTGCTCAAGTAGTTCCTCAGAGGGGCCAAAAATTTAAGGCCACCGGGGAGAGCTCCAACTCCAGCCTGGTACCGTAACTTTGTCTTGGAGAAACTCACTCTTCCACGTTTTGAGCCAGCTGCTACTGCAGATTTAAAATTAATTTCCTGGAAACAGCTTTCCTTTTAGCAATCACTTCTGCAAGAAGGGTATCTGAGTTACAGGCCCTTATGGCAGTGGAGCCTTTCATCATCTTTCATGCGGACAGGGTGTCCCTCAGAACCAATCCCTCCTTCATGCCCAAGGTGGTATCCAGTGTGGCTCTTAATCAGTCCATTCATTTGTCTACCTTCTTTCCTAACCCACAGAACAAAGGGGAATGGATGCTGCACTCCTTAGATGTGCACAGACTACCTAGATTCTACTTGGACAGGACTAAACCTCAAAGGAAATCTGAACAACTGCTGGTGGCATTTGCTGTAGGGACAGAGGGGAAAGCTATTTCTAAGCAAACCATTTCAAAATGGAGAGGCCACTGCATTCATTTCTGCTATAAGCACAATGGAAAACCTACCCCACAGGGTATCAGACCCCATTCAACCAGGACTGCATCTATCTCTACAGCCTTTCTCAGGGGTGTCCCCACAAGGGACGACCTAGAAGCTGCTACCTGGAGTTCTGTACATACTTTCACCAAGCATTATCATTTGCCAATTTTCTCTAAATCCAGAGCTGGTTTTGCCACTGCAGTCTTGCAGGGCCTAATTCTATTTAAATTCCTCCTCCCAACCTTAGCTTTGGGAATCTACCCAAATGTAATGACTGCAACAGTGAAACATGAAGAACATAGTACAGTTGTGTACACTTACCATAAATGTAGATGTTCGAGTGTATTCACTGTTGCAGTCCTGGTTACCCTCTCTCCAGCCCCCTTTCTTCTTTTGGCTATACCTCTACTCTCATTCACTATGCTCAAAAAGCTTTTTGGTGTATTTGCTTTTTTGTTGGAGGTATATCCTTGTATTATAGATTTAATTGTTTCCCATTAGGGGGGCACCTGACATCTGGGGCAAGAAAAACTGATGTAATGGCGTCGGTTGCATGTTTTATACCCCTGATGACCTGACATCATGGAAGAAGGGACAGCAACTGATGCAGGACCCAAGACTTTGTTAATCAGGCCGACTGAGGGCTACTGCAAGCAGATAACCTAAATGTAATGACTGCAACAGTGAATACATTCGAACATCTACATTTATGGTAAGTGTACACAACTGTACTTTTTTTTTTTTTTTGTGAAAACTGTGTGGGATTATAGGTTCATAGGTTGGTACTAGGCTATCAGCCCTAGGGCCTATACAAGCCTAGCCATAACAATTCCCTGGCTATTTCTTCCCACACTATTTACTTCCCTGGACCCCTGTCTAGCAGGGCAACTGACATGATCCCCGGGTTGAATTTCCTTTGCCCCATCCAGTCGTCAAGGTTCCTTCTGAAGAGGGCCAAAGAGGCACTCTGCTTGACATGTATGGGCAATCTGTTCCAGTGTCTGGGGAGTCTCTGGGTCAGGAACCTATCCCTCCAGCATGTTTTGTTTATTGTGATGACAAGGTTTAGATCCCTGGGGCGTGTGGCTCTGAGGGATTGGGAGTTCTTTAAGTGTAGCATGTCCAACAGCTCTGGGTTTGACATGGCCTTGTATGTTAAGCAGAGATCGCCTCTGAGTAGATGATATGCAACAGAGTATAGCTGGAGTTTTTTAAGGCAGTCAGCACAGGGCATCTGCTTTAGGCCTGTGATTCTTTTAGTGAGGTATTTCTGTGGCCTTTCCAGTTGTTGCAGATGTCTTGAGAGGTACATACCAAACGGGGCATTGTATTCTATAATGGGTCTAATGAGGGATGAGTACAGTGGGACAATGACCTCCTTTTTCTGGATGAAAAGCCCTTAGTGATGAGGCGTGCCACATAGAAGGATTTCCTGACTGTTGTGGCAATCTGGTTATTGAAGGTGAGACCACTGTCCACCTGTGTCCCTAAGTCTCTTATCACACTTTCGATGTTTAGTGTACTGCCACCTATATGGTAATTCACGGATACATGTTTTTTCCCAAAGGGGATAACTATACATTTCTTGGCATTGAGTTGAGCCCATGTCTCTGGCACCAAGCATCTGTTTCTGTAAGGCCATTTTGTAGAGTATCTACATCATTTGGGGATTCAATAATGGCTCCCAGTTTGCAGTCATCTGCGAACTTTGTTATCCAGAGTCCCTTAGTGTTGGCCTGTACTTCAGAGAAGTAGATGCCAAACAAGAGCGGTCCCAGGACTGAACCCTTAGGTACTCCACTTGTCACTTGTCTGGAGCTGGATTTGGAGTTGGCTACTTTTACAGTGTGGGTTCTATCAGTAAGCCAGTTAGCAACCCACTGGGTGCCATAGGGATTAATGCCCAGCTTAGTAAGTTTCTCTATGATTCCAGAGTGGGGGATGGTGTCAAAGGCCTTGGCAAGGTCTAGATAGGCTGTGTGGACCACCTTACCCTTGTCCATGGCTCTGGAGACTGATTCAAAGAAGTCAATCAGGTTCAGGAGACAAGATCGGCCCTTCATGAACCCAAACTGGGTGGGGTCCAGTGTTTGAAGGTTGCCAATGTCTTTGTTTATAAGTTCCATGGCCTTGCAGATAAGGCTTGTCAGACTGATGGGACGGTAGTTTCCGGGATCCAAGGTGGATCCCTCCTTGTGGAGTGGGATAACTGTAGCTCTGCGCCACTCAGTGGGCACGAAACCTGAGGTGAGTCTATGATTAAACATGACACTTAGGTGAGGTGCCAGTTCATATTGTAGTTCATGTAGTACACAGCCCGGGATGTCATCTGGTCCCATGGATGCTGTATTCTTAGCTTTGGAGAGTGCATTTTTTACCTGTGTGGCCGTTATTACTGGAATTTGGCAATCTTCCGGTATTGAGATGGGCCATTTAGGGGGTAAGAGGGGGGTGAAATTGGCACTGAATCGATCTGCCAGATATTGGCAATATCCTTGGGATTAGTATATTTAATGCCATTCTGTTTTAGCTCAGAGCAGATCTGAGCATTGCCATTTAGATTCTTGACATAGTTATAGAATGCCTTGTGGTTGTCTTTGGAATCTTTGGCAATTTTATTTTCGTAACTAGCTTTGGAGGATTTTATGAGAGATCTCAGTTTCTTACTGAGGCTGGTAAGGAAGTTTTTTGCATCCTGAGATTTTCCTCTTTTCTGCAACAGTTTCTTCCTTTTGTTGTAAAGTTTGTTTATGGCAGGAGACCACCAGATTGGCTTCCTTTTTTTGGATGACAGCATCTTGGTTCTATTTGGGATGGCACGATTCATGCATGAGTGGATGTGCTCGTACAGTGCCTTAGTGTAGGATTCAGCAGTTGGACTTTCAGTTCCCGTCTGCATGGGTGTCATGATGTTTGTCACTTCTGACTTGAGTAGCATGAAGTTGGCTTTGGAGAAGTTTTTTATGGAGGTTTCCTTACTGGGGCGTAGGGGTGGGATGTGGATGTTAAGGGTGATTAGCTTATGGTCAGACCTGACTAATGAGGGGGTGACCATAGGTGTGGAGCATCGATTTCCCATGTTGGTAATGACCAGGTCTAGGATATTGGAGCCCCTGGTGGGACTATGGATTAGTTGATCCAGGGCATTGGAATTTATGAATTCCAAGAACTGTTGGGCAAAGGTGTTGGTACATGAGTAGTTTTCCTAGTTAATGGGAGGGTAGTTAAAATCACTCAGTATTAGGGTGTTTGGTTCTATCTTAATATTTTCCAGTATGTTTAGAAAGGTGTAGAGAGAATCTTGGGGTATGGTGGGGGATCTGTAGCAAGCTACAATTTGGATTGCAGTCTTACTGTCAAAGGAAAAATATACTTTAAAAATGATCAAAACACAGTAGGTTCAGGTTAAGGCACTTTAATCTTGCAGCAAGGAGACAAAAATGTGCTAATATAGAGTTTGTCTAACCAGAAACAGGAAATATTTTCATTTTTATACATTCTTAAACTAGTTATGTCCTATCATGCTGACGTAACAGATTACCACCTTTTCCATCATTATCTGCTGACCATCTTTCCCATGAATTTCTGCTGATTTATCAATTTTTATGTGAAACTTCCTGGGGAAAACAACATGGCCTTGGTTACTCTCAGTTAGATACATGTCATGTTACATTCAAGATACTACAGCTAAATCAAGCACAATGCTAGCAGTTAATTTCTTTAATAATCCTTTGTCTACTTTATCTCTAAATTACTACAGCTGCAGAGGTTCCGCTCCTCTGGACAGAGCTGTTTGTCTGAAATCATTACATTTATAACATAAAGCATTGTTCATTCATTCGCTTCTGACCTAGCAGATAAAACACCTGCTTCTCGAGGACATTTCCACACGGCATAAACAAGAATATTGCTGTGCTAGCAGTTACTAGGTCAGAGGGCAACTTGCAAGTTTCAGAAAGCATAGTGCAGTTTTCAAAAAGCATTCTTTCAGTTTCATGTGAAATTCAATTTGTATAAAATACAGTGCATGAAAAATAGAATGAAAAGCGTATTAAAATACTTGATTATTAATTGGCATTAAGCATACACATATTAATACATATTTTTCTAACATTTCCCTCCTGTTAATACTTTTTTTAATTCTATTTTCAAAAAAGAATAAACAGTTTGCTTCTTTTCCTAACCTCTTCCACTCAGGATTTGCAGTTAAGAAAGTCATTCAGTTTAAACTTTTATGAGAGTGTTTCGCATTCTAGCAGCTCTTCAAATTCAGTACTTTGATACATAGTCTCAGATACGGATATATCTATGAATTATTTAATTAATCTCTTCATGCAGGGGATTCCACAACAAACACAAACTCCTATTAGGAGTAATCCTACCCCAATGGCAATCAATATGTTCATAAAGATGGAACCCCCCCTCCCCCCCCCAAAATGCATTTTGGAAAAAGTCTGTCAGAGGGTTTGGGCCTGGCTTGGTCATGGCCGACACTTGCTGAATCACCTCAAGATGATCATTAATTTCATGCTGATGGTCAGGAATAAACGCACAGCATTCTTCTTTGATTAAAGTGCAAGTCCCACCCCTCGCCGCTAGGGTGAAGTCAAGAGCCATTCGGTTTTGGAGTACTACAGTTCTCATGGCATTCAGTTCATCTGTTATCAGTTCAAGAGCAGAAAAAGTCACATTACTCATTACTTCGAGAAGTTTCAACAGTTTTCGCAGCTCCCATATTGATTTAACTGCACCATATGCAGGTAATATACCTGCCCAGGATATGACAGCATCACTCAAGTCCATGTGTACAAGTTTGGTTCCCACATCACGATGGTCTTTCCAGCCCGCTTCGATCTGTCCCACTGGATTCTCAGGTTTCTTAATAGTCTTTTTGGTCGCATCTCGGGTATTCCGAATATTTCCCTGAGGCAAAGCCGCAGTGTGTCGGATGGCCGGAACCAGGTACCCCAAAAAACAACTGCCAGACCAATTCTCAGGTGACCATTTATAGGCCTTTTTGCCACACACAAAATAACAGTCCTTAACTTTAGTTGTTACTTTGTTATGAAATGACTGCCCTGCATGAAACATTTTCCTATCTATTACAGATAACTGTTTAAAAAGTACAGGATTACGTTGTACCTGATCAAGAGTCTTATGCATAGATTTCAAAAATGAGTCATAATCTGTACTACAAGATCCACTCAAATCGTCTGGTTTTCTATAACATTTATACTGTACTGTAACATTACACTTACTCCGTCCTACTTGGATGGGGTCATTTTTGTAAAAACATACAATTCCTTTTTGTGTCACAGGCAAATACAGTGCTACTTTATCATGTGCTCTAATAGCAACTGTGTCAAAAAACAGATTTTCCCAGGTCTCATTGTCCCCTAGGGGGATAGCAGTCATCAATAAACCCCTGTATGCTGTTGGTATGGCCATACAGACCCAGCAGTTCGAAACATTAAAAGTCTCAGCATACACACGTGTAATTGCCTGATAAGTGTTAAAGTTCGGATGCCAGTCTATGTTTGGTTCATTATGTGTAATCAGTTCAACCTTTGTCTCAGGAAAAAGGAGCGGCCACAACAAAAAGAACAGTGTGATCAATATTGCAATAAAAACGATCATACAAGTTTTCTGAGGTTGCTCAATGTCTCTATTCACTCTGTACCTGGCCATTTTGTTCTTGTTGTGCAACAGTAGCAAAGTTTTTGTCCAGTTCAAAGTTTTTAACCAGTTTACAGTGCATCAAATGAATCCAGGAAGCTCGCTCTGCGATCTTGACTGCAGTGGGTGTCAACAGTAGTACCTGGTACGGACCTTCCCACTTCGGAGAACTCCAATTCTTTCGCTTCACAATCTTCACCCAGACCCAGGTGCCTGGGGCTACTGGTGCTTCCGATTTTGGTTGCTCTTTATCTGAAACAGAAATTGTCTGCAAAAGTTTGTTATTCAAAAATCGCCTCATATACCCTGCAAGTGAACTGTCAGCCTCCTGCTCTGTAGACATGAGAGGTTTCCACTGAGGTGTATAATATGCCCTCCCAAACAAAGTTTCAAAAGGAGTTAATCCTTTCGCATTTGGAACAGTTCTCATACTCAACAGTGTTAAAGGCAAACAGTGCACCCAGTTCTTCTGTGTATCACTCATCAACTTCCTAAGCTTATTCTTCAACACCCCATTATGCCTCTCTACTAACCCTGCAGACTGGGGGTGGTAAGCACAGTGATTTTTCAATGATATTCCAAAATAACGACTGAGTTGCTGTACTGTTTGGTTCATGAAATGTGTACCGTTATCACTATAAATCTTTTCCGGTATGCCAAATCTGGGTTTAATTTCTTTAACAAGGACCTTTGCAACAGTAGCTGCGTCTGGATTTTTAGTCGGAAAAGCTTCTACCCATTTGGAAATCATATCTGTAATGATAAGGCAATACTTTTTATTCTCACATTTATTTAGTTCTATGAAATCCATACAAATAGTATGAAATGGATACGGTGGTGTAGGGAAACTCCCTTGTTTAGGCTTCAGTGCTCCTTGTGCATGATGCTTGTTACAAACATGGCATGCTGCACAGAAACATTTTGTGTAATTTGTAAATCCATAGGTTGTAAACACTCGATTCACTAACTGTACCATCCCCCCTGTTGAGACATGGCTCTGCCCATGGCTCAACAAAGCTGCATATCTAAACAAATTAGATGGCAAAACTGGTTTCTTTTCCTTGGAGATGTACAGTCCCTTTTCAAGGATTGCTCCTCGTTTTATCCACTTCTGTCTTTCTACATTTGTAGTTAGTGTCTGCATTGTTTTCAACATTTCTAAATCTAAGGTCTCAGAGGGTTATAATTCCTCACTCAAAAGAAGAGCTTCTGTGGCTGAAGCTGCTTGTTTCACAGCTGTATCAGCCCGTGCATTACCTTTTAAAATCTTATCCTGTTGCTTTGTATGAGCTATGCATTTGCAAATAGCTACTTTTTTAGGTAACTGAATAGAATCTAATAGATCTAAAATAAATTGCGCATGATTAATTGGTTTACCAGTAGATGTTATCATTCCTCTATTTTTCCACTGCTGCACAAAAACATGTACAGTAGAAAAAGCATACTGACTGTCAGTATAAATGTTCACTTTTTTACCTTCTGCTAAGGTACATGCTCTTGTCAAGGCAATCAACTCTGCCGCTTGTGCAGATGAATTGTGTGGTAAAGATTTTGCTTCTAAAGTTTCAGTATCAGAAATGACTGCATACCCCACTAGGATATGTCCTGTAGGACCCCTCCTGCATGAGCTGTCCACATAGTATGTCACCTCGGCATCATCCAAGGGAACATCCGTAAGGTCTTGTCTAGGTAATGTCTTTTGCTCAATCTCCTGCAGGCAGCAGTGCGGTTTGCCATCTGCCGGGGTTAGGAGCAAGGTTGATGGATTTAGAGTTGTGCATCGTTTAATTGTCATATGAGGTTGGCTCAACAGTATAGTCATACAGGAAAGATGTCTAGCGGGAGAAAGGTATGCTACTTTTTCTTGCAGTAAAATAATTGCGACTGCATGAGGCACTCTCAACGTGAGAGGGTGAAATAACACTACTGAGGCCAAAGCCTGCACTGCCATTGCAGCTGCAACTACTGCTTGTACACAGTGGGGCAGGGACCGCGCCACTGGGTCTAACTGTGATGAGTAGCAAGCTATGGGGCGTTGCTTGTCCCCATGTTGCTGTGTTAACACTGATGTCATATAACCCTGTTTACAGTCTACAGTTTGAAAAAATTGCTTATGATAGTTTGGTAATCCTAAAACTAAGGATGATGCTATCAGTTGTTTTAGCTTGCAGAAAGCTGCTTCTGCCTCTGGTGTCCATTGTAATAAATCTTGTGCTGCCATTGGCTTTTTAAATATTAAATTGGCCAATGGAGCAGATTCCAAAGCATAATTTGGTATCCAGCTTCGACAAAAATTAGTAGTTCCCAGGAAGGACATCATTTCCTTCTTGGTAGTTGGTCTAGGTGCTTGTAAAATTGCTGTTTTTCTATCTTCATCTAATATTCTACTTTCTTTGGATATTACATATCCCAAGTACTTAACTTGTTTTTTCCAAAGTTGTAGTTTGTTCTTGTTGACTTTGTGACCTTGAGTAGCTAAGAATTGTAATAAAGCTATCATGTCCTCTTTGCATTCTTGCTGGGTGGGGGCTGCCAGCAGAATGTCGTCTACATAAAGTAAAATCTGACTACCTTTCGGTGGGATAAATCCCGCGAGGTTGCTTGCCATTTCCTGTGCAAATATTGTTGGACTTTCACAATATCCCTGTGGTAATCTTGTGTACGTATACCGTTTCCCCTGAAATGTAAATGCTAACCAATGTTGGCTGTTAGGGTGTATCGGTATTGAGAAAAATGTATTACTAATATCTACCACAGAAAAATATTTGTGCTCTGGCTTTAAATCATTCAGTAAGGTGTGTGGATCTGGCACCGTTGGTACCCTGGGTATGACTGCATTATTTACAGCTTGCAAATCTTGGACCATACGCCATTCCCCATTTGCTTTCCTAACAGGAAATAAGGGTGTATTACATGGTGAATCGGGAGATTCTATTAAGACTCCTTCCTTAAGTAAGGCTGCTATTATAGGTTTGATTCCTATCTCTGCATCCTTTCTCAAGGGATACTGTCTTTTCTGGGGTCTAAAAGCTGACTTTGGTGTAATAGTAATTGGTCCTGCTGTTCGTATGAGTCCTACATCTGATTCCCCTGCTGACCAGAGAATGTCTGGCATGCTTTGCAAGGCTCTTTCCTCTTCTTCCAATAAGAGAAATACTCAACTATTCTCACTAGCCTGTGAGTGTACAGCTGGGTGTATCTGTGTTATCCAATTCAGTTTCTGTTTCTGTGCTCCTTGTTCAGAGAGCTCTAATTCTGTCTGCTTTTCCCATCTTGTGACTTTTTCACCTAAGTCTACCCATTTCAAACTTTTATTCTTAGTCAAGCTGACATGTGGCAATCGATTAGATGTGTAAAGTGCTAAAAATTCCTGGGGCAATGAACAGCTCACTACACTGTTTCCCTCTGCATCCCAGTATAAATTTCGTAACACTAGTCTGTTTGCATGGTTTTGAAACAATTCCTGTTCATAATCTTTATCAGGTCCTGGTCTATTACAATAGTATAAAGTACAATGCAACAAATTCTGTTTGTCAGTGTCGAGGGAGGGGGACTTACTGATGGCTACGTTCATCAGTTCTTTGGTTACTGCCCCTGGACTAGTCGTAACTAAGTCCTGGCTGTACCAATAATATGTCTCACCCTCCGGTCGCACTACAAAAGTATCCATCTGTCACTGTGCCTCCATACCCTGCATGGTTGGAACTATGGCTATGCCAAATATCTGCATTAAGTCTCTACCTAAAAGGTTCACTGGGCATTTTGCAGAAACTACAATTTTACTTTTCTGGGTCATCCCTGAAACGGGGTCTGTTATTGCTATGTCATGGAAAAGTGGCTCCCGATACAGCTGTCCATTAACTGCTTTCACTAGTATATAATCTGGTGATTCTGAATCTTCTGGTAACTTGGAAGGATGTATCAGGGTTCATGAAGCCCCTGAATCACACAAAAATTTGACTTCCCTCCCCTCTACCAGAAG
Source organism: Protopterus annectens (assembly GCF_019279795.1). NCBI lineage: Eukaryota > Metazoa > Chordata > Ceratodontiformes > Protopteridae > Protopterus > Protopterus annectens. The sequence continues at coordinate 415,790,300 of NC_056726.1, read as the reverse complement.
CGTCACTTCCGGTTTTGTATCTGCTAAGTAAAGCTCTAAACTCAATAAGGCTAAGTCCAAAATTTCATTTTCTTCAATGTCTGCAAATTCATGTACATCGTCTACTCCTTCTATCATATCCTCTACTCTTGCTATCACATTTGCACTTGTCTTTTCCTGTTTATTTTCATTCAATGATTCCTGACTATCATATTGTCATTCTTCATCTTCCTTATTCTCTGTAGTTACCTTCTTATTTAGCCTGCAATCCCTCGCTAAATGTCCTTTTTTCCCGCACTTAAAACATTCACCTTTTTTCTTTCTTTCTTCAAAATCTTCTGATCGCTTGTCAGATTGTTTATTTCCCTGGGAATTTTTCTTACCCTTTCTCCCAGTTTGTACTACAAATACGTCTGACCCATCTTCTGCCGAAAATACTTGAGTTTTCTTTTTCTTTTTACTATTAAAATGTCTCTCTGCATGTCTAGCATATTCAAGTAATGGCTGTAGTCTACTTGTATGATGATCTACCATGTGCTTTGTAATAAAGCTGCTAATAGGAGTTATACTACCCTTCAAGAATGCATTCTTTAACTGTTGTTCATATGAGGAATCTTGTGTCTGGTTTTCTTGTATCTGCATTCCGCAGTGGTTATTAAAACATTCCAACAGTCTAGCATAATATCTATCAACCGTTTCACCTTCCTGTTGAATGCATTGATTAATGCAAGTCCAATCAGCCCTAGGCTTCCACTTTTCAAAGATTCGGTCTGTCAGACCCTTCACTCTGCCATCCAGTTCTGCATTAGTATGTGGGAGTGGCCTAAGTTGTGCGTCACGAGGATTCCAGTCGTTACTGATCATGTGCCAATCTGGACCCACAATTTGTCTAACTACTTTTTCTACTTCTTCTCCATTCAAATGGTAACTTAATCTCATACCCTGTAAGTCTTCTAAAAACTTTCGAAAATTCACTTTTGGGTGGGGAATTCCCTCCGTGGCTTTCCACATATCTTCCGGTGTCCACGGCCTATAAACAAAAAGTGTCGGATCCTGTCCTGCCTGCCCTGCCTGAGGATTTGGTACTTCTATGAGTGGGCATATCTCTTCTTCACTCGTAGCCTGTGATTTTCTATTTATCTCACTTAATTCAATCTCCCTCCTCAAGTCGCATGTTCAAGACCTTGTCTCGATAGGATCCCTAACAAACAGTTGTGATTTTGCAGGAACAGCTGGGTATAGCGGAGGTGGATCAGCTTGTCCGCTTGCTTCATATTCTGGTAACGGAAGCGGAGGGGGCGGAGGAGGGGCCATTGCTATTACCAAGTTATTGTCTTTTTTGTCTAAGAACATTGTCTTTGAATTTTTAATTCTCTGCTCCCTGCGATTTACTTCCTCAAGCCACCTATGTGCCTGAGGGACTCCTAACTGTCATTGCTTTTTTAGTTGACCTTTCGCGTCTATTTTTAATTGCTTAACAAGTTTCATAAGTGCAAGTTTATCTAAATTACCATCAAATTTATACTTATCAACCCATGTTGTGTAATACTTAACATTGCCGGCACACTGTAATTGCATATATTTTGCGTCTTCAGTTAGGGGCGGGTCTCGGGAACTTTTTGTGCACTGATTTCCCATTGTTGCCTTAGTTAAGCTGTAAATTGTTACGTAATCCTTTTTATCACGTGGCATCACAGTTCTATACCTTTTCACAGTTTATCTAGAATAACTGCCTACCTATTCTGTTTCCCTGATCTATGACAAAAAACAGTAACCCCCTTTTTCTGTCCCTGATCTGCACATGCAAATCTACCTTACAAAAAATAGTTCTGTAATTAGTCCCTGATCTTAAAACAGAAATAAGGTAATTCCTCCTTACCTGACCCCCCCATGAGTTGATCCACTGGATCGTTGACTCATCCTCCAATCCCAGATCAGAAACAGTGGCTGGCCTCTTTCGAACGACAATTCAGTCGGAGGTCTTTCAAAGCAGAAGAGCCGATTTGGCCTCTTCTCTGTATGGATACATGCCACCGGGCCCAATTCTGACCTAGGCCTAGAGCGAGAGGTACTTTCCGGTCCGAAGGACCAAACTGTCAAAGGAAAAATATACTTTAAAAATGATCAAAACACGGTAGGTTCAGGTTAAGGCACTTTAATCTTGCAGCAAGGAGACAAAAACATGCTAATACAGAGTTTGTCTAGCCAGAAACAGGAAATACTTTCATTTTTATACATTCTTAAACTAGTTATGTCCTATCATGCTGACGTAACAGATTACCACCTTTTCCATCATCAGCTGCTGGCCATCTTTCCCATGAATTTCTGCTGATTTGTCAATTTTTATGTGAAACTTCCTGGGGAAAACAACATGGCCTTGGTTACTCTCAGTTAGATACATGTCATGTTACATTCAAGATACTACGGCTAAATTCTTTTTATACTTATGTTAATCCTATTTTCTCTGAATGTAAATGTATTATTGTCTTCTCATTATGTTGGAGCTTTTCTCCCCGGGCCTGTACTGAAAAAGGACATGTATCCAGCGAGACTAGCCCGGTCAACAAATGTAAAATAAAATAAAATAAAATAAAATAAATAAATAAATAAATCAAGCACAATGCTAGCAGTTCATTTCTTTAATAATCCTTTGTCTACTTTATCTCTAAATTACTACAGCTGCAGAGGTTCCGCTCCTCTGGACAGAGCTGTTTGTCTGAAATCATTACATTTATAACATAAAGCATTGTTCATTCATTCGCTTCTGACCTAGCAGATAAGCACCTGCTTCTCGAGTACATTTCCACAAGGCATAAACAAGAATATTGCTGTGCTAGCAGTTACTAGGTCAGAGGGCAACTTGCAAGTTTCAGAAAGCATAGTGCAGTTTTCAAAAAGCATTCTTTCAGTCTCATGTGAAACTCAATTTGTATAAAATACAGTGCATGAAAAATAGAATGAAAAGCGTATTAAAATACTTGATTATTAATTGGCATTAAGCATACACATATTAATACATATTTTTCTAACACTTACCTAGTGTTAGTTGCACCTGGAGATTTTCAGACGCATTGTGTTGGGCAACTAGCCTGGTGGTGTGAATATCCTTGGTGAATATTAACACTCCTCCACCTTTAGTGTTTCGGTCCTGCTTTGGTGGCTGAAAAGTGTGGTAAGAGTTGTAGCCTGGTATTGCAGGGGTACTCTCTGGAGCCTTGAACCAGGTCTCAGTTACTGCACAGATATCGATGTTCTCCATTTTTAGGAGTGCCTCGAGAGAGTGCATTTTGGGGTTTAGACTTCTAGCATTGAGTAGCATTACCTTCAGATTTTGCATGCTTGTACCTGTTACGGTGGTGGTTTTGTCCTTTGAACTTTGCTTAAAAAAGGCACTATAGGGGTGGCAAGAGCCTTAGCCAGTAACCTGAATCCCAGGGGCAACAGGTGCAGACCATCTCTGGCAAAGCATCGTGGTCTGTCAATCATGTCATCCTAGGCAGACAGATACTGGATCCCCTTTGAATGACACCAGAAGCTTAGCCAATTGTTGAAGTCAATCATTTTGTCCTTATATTATGGTATCATTCTGGGCGAAGGCAGGATGCTACTCAGGGCTAGGGTCATACCTGCCTGGTGAATAACAGAAAAAAACGCCAGCAACGAGGTTGGACTGTAGAAGGTAGTTTATTGAGGTATTAATAAACTACCCAAACACCAGATAGGTCCCACATACCGGTTTCGGCCCAGGTTCTAACCCAGCCTTCTTCAGTGTATATCAACAGAACCCATTCAAAAAATAAAGGTGTTTATATATAGCATACAATTCCATGATTGGTTATATTAATCAATCAATCAAGCTCATAAATATTAAACAAATATGGCATTTCAATAATAAATGTGGCATTTCAATAATAAATAAATGCAACCAAACATATTTGTAAATACAGAAATTAGTAAAATGACATATCATGTGTAAAAAGACATATCATGTGTGAGAAAATTTTTTGAAATCCATGTTTAATATTTTTTGTTATTATATTCTATAAATATTCATTTAATCCTGGATTTAACAAAGCACCAAGTTTGGTGATCCACTTTTTTTCTTTTAGATCAAGTTTAGTGTGCCAACCCCCTTTGTTACTTCTATCACCAATAATTTTGTCAATTATTGTGAAGCAAAATTGAGCTTTATTATGCATCAATGTGTGTTTGTATAGCGCATTAGATGTTTTCTTACATCTGATGTCGCTCAAATGTTCCGATATCCGTAACTTAACTGGGCAAGTTTGCCCAACATAAAATGAATGCAGTTGCAATGTGCCATATAAATGGCCCAATCCATTATTACAGTTGGCAAAAATTTTATGTCAAACACTTGATTACTATTTCGACTGGTGAACTCTTTTGTTTTGCTATGAATTTACAATTAACACAATGTCCACAAGGAAAACAACCTATGAGTTTATCACCCAAAATTGTTGTTTGGTATATATTGGATAAAGAAGCTTCCAAATGGTGTTTATAATGATTAAAGTGTCCAGCTAAATTTTTGCCCTTTCGAAATGAAAACAAACATGTATTTGGAACAATAGATTTGGTTTTAGCATCTGATTCCAGTATGTTCCAATTTGCTTTGATAATGTTGATGAAGGTATTGGTATTTCTACTGTACGTGGTGGTAAAACGCAGTATGCTTTTCTTGTTTGGTTTTGGTTTGTATGTTAACAAGTTAGGTCTGTGTAATGCTGATGCAAGATTCAAAGCCATTGTAACAAAACCTGAGTTATATCCCCTATTCTTAAACCTCATACACAAATCTTGAGCATGTAGACCAAAACTAGCATTATCAGAGCAATTTCTTCTCATTCTGATGAATTGCGATTTAGGAATATTCTTTGCAATATGTTTTGGATGAAAGCTGGAGGCGTGGAGAATGGTGTTATATTCGGGAAATTTTCTATAGGTCTCAGTTTTTAAAGTATTATCCATATTCCTTGTTACTAGAACATCCAAAAAAGTGATAGATTTTAAATCATAATTGATGGTGAATTTAATTCCCCATTTATTATCATTTAGATATTCTACAAATTCAAGGAGATATGGAATATCCGATCTCCACACCATCCAGCAATCATCCAAATACCTGCCAGATGTCTATCTCAGGCAAAAAGGTTATGAGTAACATCATAGATCATAATGTGTTCCAAATAAGCCATAAATAGGTCAGCATATATGGGGCAAAAGATGCCCCATAGCTGTACCATTAGTTTGCAAAAAACATTCCTGATTGTAAAAGAAAACATTTTTGGTCAACACATGCTCAGTTAAGTTTAATAATAAAGTATTAAATCCTGGTTGATACATATTGGATTGATGTAACCAGAATTCAATAGCATCAAGGCCGGCCCAGTGTGGAATACTTGTATATAGTGAGCTCACATCCAAAGTACAGAGCCACCAGTTTGAATCTAACTGCATATCATTGACTATGCTCAAGAATTGAGTAGTATCCTGTATCGAGATCTCACATATGGTAGTAAAGGTTTTAAATACATAGTCAAAATTCAGAAAGTGGTTCTGTTAGTGAGCCCATACCTGACACAATAGGCCTGCCAGGTGGATGAAACAAATCTTTGTGTATTTTGGGTAGAAAGTAAATGTATTGTCTAATGGGGTCAGAAATTGTTAAATGGTTTAATGTTTTCTTTGATATAATGCCATTGTCAAAGGCCAATTGTAAAAAATCAATCTGTTTTTTGAAAACTGGAGTAGGGTCAAGTGGCATCTTAGTGTAATACCGAGCATCATTTAACTGCTTATATGCTTCATTGTCATAATAGCTCCAATCTAATACTACCACTGCCCCTCCTTTGTCTGCATTTATAATCACCAAATCTTTGTTACGTACTAATTCTAACAGACATGATTTCTCAACATCTGTCATATTATTGGGCATAGGTAACACGTGATTATACTGGTAATGTAACTCATTTAAGACACTGCGTAAAAATAAATTAACAGTCGGATGCATAGGAGGTGTAAAAGATGAACTATGATATTTAAAGGAATCCAATTGTGTTGAACCAACATCTTCCTTATCCTGAAAAAATAACTTAAGATTCATTAACCTACAAAATGAAAATAAATCCTGTGTGAAATTATCCTCAGACACAAAAAATCCAGGTATAAAGGACTGTCCTTTATTTAATAATGATGTTTGTTCAGCTGTTAATGTAACTTTTGAAATGTTATGCACATTGTTTACTTGTTCGCCAACATTTGCAACAAGTTTTCCAGACTTGTAACTTTTTTTGTGCTTCCTACCACCCCTCCTCCCTCTATGCTCCCTAAAGGGGACATGTTGTTGTTCCGTTTGGGGTTGGGGGAATCTAAAGTGGACTGTGTCTCCGTGTCTGTCCCAGATGATGTATCATAATCTGTTGATTCTGCATTATTACCCTTAGTTTTAAGTATAGACCTCGGGCGTTTCCTTTTGGAATTGGATGGATACTTAATGTTAGTTTTGATATATCCTTCTTGAAATTTGACATGTCTGACTTATTTGAAAGGTTGTCCTTTCTCATAATCCATAAGATCACGAGAAAATTTTTTGATTTTCCTCTCCTTTAAAATAGTTTCAAAACCCAATAATTCACTACTTAGTTTAGAAAGCAAGACAGGAAAGAATGTCTCATGTTGATAATGATTACATTCTTGAATAGATTCTAGGACTATGTTGGTCTCTTTGTCAATAATTCTAGTGTAGTAGTCAGACAAAGACCTAACAAACTTCATTGAATATTCCTGTTGAATCTGAGCCCATTCAGTTATTAGATTCTCATCAGGGTCTCCCACAAGTGGTTGGATTTTGACTCTGAGACCTCTCGGACAGATGCCCTTAGCCAAATAGGCCTTCAATAATTTGTGGTGCCAAACACTAGATCTTAAAGTTTTCATATTTTTGTTTAAATTTGAAAAAAGTGTCTCACATTTTCTTTTGGTTGAATGGCAATAGTAATGCCAGAGACCACAGCTTCATTACCAATTCCAAAGGGTGCAAGGTCATCCTTGTCTGCTGATAGATCTAATAATATTTGGTTTAGATCCATAATGTTTGTCCAATTTTGAATGGATATTATTGCCACGTCCTGTAAGTACTTAGACAATTATGGTCATATATCGTAAGTGCATAAGTAATGCACAATATTGCCACGTCAGCTACAGGACAATAATGGTATGATGAAAATAAAAAATTATACAAAATAAAAATAATGTTTGGCACCCAAATTTGAAGATTAGCTCAATCCAAAGATGTTAAAATATATTTATGGGTCCCCAAAATACCAATATTCAACCGTGTTTATAAAAACTGTAGGAAATCCAATGAAGTTGGAAAGGATATAACTAAGACCTGTATCAGGAATTATATTTAAGAAAAATTTTTATATATAGTGGATGTATTACACTATACTAGTTAAACAACTATATTCAAAGTAACAGGCCCACTTGTCAGTCCCAAAATTTGTAAATAAAGCAATCTAGTGCAACCCCTTTGTAAATGTTGTGAAACAAAACTTGTTGTTGTGAAATACTGTATCCAATTATTTAGTATGAAAATGCATAAACTGGTCTATCCCTAATATGACATCTGTAGCGACGTAAAATATGAACAACAATATAATAGAGGCAATATTTATAACTAATAAAATAATAGTTACCTAATATTTAACTTGTGAACCCAAAAATTAGATCAGTATGATCTGTATGTTAAATGGTATAAACAGTCTACTATATTAATAAAAAGAAAAAAGGGGGGGGGGGAGCATATGTATAAAAATATATCTGCTTGTTTATCCCAAAAGTAACACTATTGGGTCATGGTATATATTGCTGATATAATACCCTTAATATTTATAATAATTTGTCAGAAAACCTCAACTAAATGTGTACATAAGCATGCACATAACAATATCAAAATCACTACCAATATGGTCTTGAAGTGCTTGCATAAAGCATAAATAACAAGTAGTTTTCATTTACGCCCTACAGTTTCCAAAAATTATTCAGCTCACTAGTTAACATTTCCAAACCATTACCGAAGTAATGTCCAATAATACATTTGCAAAAATCAAAAGCATGCCATCAATATGGTTACATGAATGCACTAAATATTCTTCTGTATGTATGGCGGCAGTAATTGCAGTAGTCGCCAAAACCATAGAATGCATAAACCAGAACATGCACAATTTGAATTGCTATGAATTATTGAAATTATAGCTGCCCTGAACAATATTTTTGGAATGTAAATCACTATACTGTAAGGAAAGAACCTTAGTTAAGTACTTGTAATGCCATTCGTTACATAAAACAGCCATTCAGAAAAGTCCAATCTTCTGAAAAAAGTCGACACTGTATTGGATACCATAGAAAGAGTTCACCATGTCGATGATTTTGCAGTTGAATGCAATGATTCCGATAACCATATTGCATGTAGCCAATAGTAATACAGACGTAAAGTCACTGTTCTGTAGATTGCGACCTTTTAAAAATCAACATCAGCTTAGTTGCGGTTTGTACTACGCCCTTGGTTATAATCGGCAACTGTTTGCTGTGTTAAAGAACAAAAAGCTCACAATTACATTAAACACAAAAATTTTGTAGATGAAATTAAATATTTAAATAACTATATGCCAATACTGACACAAGTTATAAACACACATCGAGAACAGGCCAAATGTTCTTAATACACAGTTGACTTAATAATTGTCCACAAAAGGTGTAACCAAGAGCGTTGCTCTATGCGACAAGTTACATTTACTGTTACTGATGTAAGAAACAGATAAATGTAGTCATACCACTGTGTATATCATAGTCCCTAAATGATCCATCGCATCCACAAAGTAATTATAGAAGGTTGAACCAAGATGGCGTGTCACACAGAGTCTGTTATAACTCGCTTTATCCAAAAGAAAAGAATCCGGTCAATACCTGTAGACCAACCAATGTCAAAACATAATATGTCCCAAAATCATAAGACTCCAGTGTTAAACAAGTCAAAAAATGAGCTTGAATAATTTGAAATCACACAAAGACCATAACGGTAAGGCGAACACGCCGACACAGTCCAAACGATTCCCCCAGCAGGAAGTGAAACAACGTACATCAACCAAAGTGTATCCTGCACGCAAGGAGTTGCACGGCTGTAAGGCAGGTGAATAACAGAAAAAAACGCCAGCAACGAGGTTGGACTGTAGAAGGTAGTTTATTGAGGTATTAATAAACTACCCAAACACCAGATAGGTCCCACATACCGGTTTCGGCCCAGGTTCTAACCCAGCCTTCTTCAGTGTATATCAACAGAACCCATTCAAAAAATAAAGGTGTTTATATATAGCATACAATTCCATGATTGGTTATATTAATCAATCAATCAAGCTCATAAATATTAAACAAATATGGCATTTCAATAATAAATGTGGCATTTCAGTTGGAACAGGTTGGAACATACTGGAATCAGATGCTAAAACCAAATCTATTGTTCCAAATACATGTTTGTTTTCATTTTGAAAGGGCAAAAATTTAGCTGGACACTTTAATCATTATAAACACCATTTGGAAGCTTCTTTATCCAATATATACCAAACAACAATTTTGGGTGATAAACTCATAGGTTGTTTTCCTTGTGGACATTGTGTTAATTGTAAATTCATAGCAAAAACAAAAGAGTTCACCAGTCGAAATAGTAATCAAGTGTTTGACATAAAATTTTTTGCCAACTGTAATACGGATTGGGCCATTTATATGGCACATTGCAACTGCCATTCATTTTATGTTGGGCAAACTTGCCAGTTAAGTTACGGATATCGGAACATTTGAGCGACATCAGATGTAAGAAAACATCTAATGCGCTATACAAACACACATTGATGCATAATAAAGCTCAATTTTGCTCACAATAATTGACAAAATTATTGGTGATAGAAGTAACAAAGGGGTTGGCACACTAAACTTGATCTAAAAGAAAAAGTGGATCACCAAACTTGGTGCTTTGTTAAATCCAGGATTAAATGAATATTTATAGAATATAATAACAAAAAATATTAAACATGGATTTCAAAAATTTTCTCACACATGATATGTCTTTTTACACATGATATGTCATTTTACTAATTTCTGTATTTACAAATATGTTTGGTTGCATTTATTTATTATTGAAATGCCACATTTATTATTGAAATGCCATATTTGTTTAATATTTATGAGCTTGATTGATTGATTAATATAACCAATCATGGAATTGTATGCTATATATAAACACCTTTATTTTTTGAATGGGTTCTGTTGATATACACTGAAGAAGGCTGGGTTAGAACCTGGGCCGAAACCGGTATGTGGGACCTATCTGGTGTTTGGGTAGTTTATTAATACCTCAATAAACTACCTTCTACAGTCCAACCTCGTTGCTGGCGTTTTTTTCTGTTATTCACCTGCCTTACAGCCGTGCAACTCCTTGCGTGCAGGATACACTTTGGTTGTCATACCTGCCTGGCCCACATGATCCAAGAGCTCTTCCATGTCTCTTTTCATGTAGTCCAGGGAGATACCTCTCAAGTCATTCACTCCAACATGGACAATGACAGAGTCATATTTGTACTTGTTGTGGAGTGACTTGAGTGCATGCGTTATGTGGCGGATCCTGGCACCCGACAGGCAGCTGACTGTAATTTTCTCTTTGTTCAACCTGGTGAGTGGGACATCAGTGTACCGGACTATAGAGTCACCAATGACTAAAGTGTTAGGTACATTGTCTTGCCTTAGGGGCTGTTGCTGGGTGGCACACTGGTGTTGTGAACTATGTGACACTTTGGTTGTGATTGATGTTTGTTTGCGTTTCAGCTTCAGGGTCCTTGTTGCTTGGGCAGATTACAGTTAAGGGCCTCTGCATATGTGGATTTAGTGTTGCTATATGTGGGTGCTGGTGGTGAGGATTTAGAAGGGCTATGTGTTGCTTGAGGTGCAGTGTGGGTGTTAACCTTCTCCTCTTGACGGTCTAGCACAATCTTGGGTGGAGAGAGCTTTGCTTCCATTTTGGCTATGTAAGTGCATCTCTCACAGGTTGTAGTGTTGGGTGGTAGGAGGAGAGGGTTGTCTGTGTACATGAGGCAATTGCTGCATTGCCCAGTATGCCCAGATTCACCAGGTGGACAGGAGAAATCACCAAAAGCTGACCCTTGGACATGCCAGGTTTGGTGCTTTTTTTTTTTTTTTTTTTGTAAAGTACAGGGGCTGTTTTCCCTTACCTTAGCAAGGTACTTTGCAATTATAGGCTGTTTAATGCCTACTATTAATTTCTCCTTATTAACAAGGAGAGTTGAGTGCTTGTATCAGTTTAAGGCTTCCTAGTACTTTCCAGCAGGTATTAGAGAAAGTGCTAGTCACAGGGATGCTTAAAGGTAAGATGAAAAAAAATGCACACTGCAGTGTGCACTACAGAAGTTAGATATGAAAGTAGGTAACTTAAGTTTTACCTATTTAAAAAGTTAAGGTTTAGTGGAGAGTTACTATTTTTAAAACAGCAAGATGGGTTGAAAGGGGTGGTCACTTTTGTATTCTGGTACTATGGAATACAGTAGGATGGCCAATAAATTTAAATAGTTGAAGGGGAGGGTATTAGCGTGTATTACCTGTCTCTGAGTGTTTTATCAATCTGCTTTGGCTTCTTCTCCCTGACCCTCAGCTGCATAATAGATGACTCTGGCCATTTTTCTGTTAATTTTATCCCAGTCTAACACCAGAGGGGTACAGAAAAGGTAACTATATATTTTTTGGAAGGGTGGGAAGGCATGCACAAATGATTGTTAGGATTTATATATACTTGCAAGCATTTCTCTTCTCAGTTTATTTGGAAACTACTGCTTTGTTAGCTTTGAACATTATGCTTTAGATAAAGCTTATTTTTTCCTTGAAAGATTACCCATATCTTCTGACTCCATGTGGGTGGCACCATTTACAATTTATTCAGTACATTACTGTGTATTGGCTTAGAGGTTTCAGGCATAGCTGAAGATAAACTTGTGGTTGCTTTCAACTTGGGTAGCAATGTTTACCTCAAATTTGGCTTTTGTAGACTTCATAAACCCCCTGAGTTTCTTCTTTAGGTTGATGATGAAGTTTTTACCTTGCTTGGTATTGCCCCTCTTAGTTTTTGTCACAAGTTTCTTCCTCTTGTTTTATAGCCTATTGATGTTGGAGTTCCACCCGGATGGCTTGCTTATTGTGACATCTGTGCACTTATTTTGGGTAAGCACACAAATTTCTCTACAGCTGTTGATACGGTTATACAGGGTTTCTGTGAGTATTTTTACATTAGCAGCTGCATTCTAAGGGTTAGGGGGCTCGAAATGTATTTAGGTTGCTAAATAATAGTGGGAAGTTTGCTCTGTAATAATTAAAAGTTCTAGGGTTTCCAGGTGTCCCTGATTTTACATTTACCTGAAAACCTCAAAGGAGACAGCTTTATTTTCTGACCTAACTAGAGAGGGCATTACACTGAGGGGGAGGGGGGGCAGTGTTCTGTCATGTTTCTAAGGACCAGGTCAAGGATGTTTAAGCCCCTAGCTAGTGTATGTACTAGCTTTATCCAGAGTGTTGGCATTTACACATTCCAGTAATCTCTGGACCTGTATGTTGGGAGCTGTGTATGATTCCCAGTTTATACTGGAGTAGTTGAATTTGGCCATGAATACTGCAATGGGTTGGATGGGGAGTGTACAGAGTGCCTTTAAGTAAGTGTTGTGGAGTTCTTGGGTCATTGAGGGGACCTATAGCGTGCAACGGTATGGTATAGGACATTATTTTTAGTTATTTGGACATAGACAAGCTGAAGTCTGGCATGCTGATTGACAAGCCTTAAGTTTGTTTATTTTTAAAGTATATAAAGACATCTCAACCTTTAGCCCCTTCCTGTGAAGTAGCTAGTCTAAATGTGAAGAAGGCATTGTACCCCCACACTACCAGGGCCACCCAGTGTGTAGGAATAGCAGATTAGGGCTAAATGTCAAACAGAAAGTGCAGGAAATCAAAGAAAATGACTGTGGCAAGACTCTAGGGCACTGATAATTTCAAACAAAGAATATGATCACAGTAACAAATACACAGATTAAGGATAATAATACACAGATTAGTGATACAGCACTAACTGATTTTCAGATAAAGTGCAGGTCAGAACTCAGCAGTAAATATACAGTAAATATACAGTTCTGGCTGTGTCTGGATGCAGCCCAGCAAACACTTGCAACGTATCAGCAATAGCAGCTAAAAAGCAGGTTTAATAAAAGTCTTCTTCAAAAACAGCAGACTTTAACAACAGGACATTACATATTTGAAATACAGATTTTTTCAGACTAAATTGCAACTTTGATGGATCAAGAACCACACTGTTCATGCATGCATATAACACTTGAGTTGCTGTAATTGTAAAACAGTTTAGTTAAAGCAAATATATATATATATATATATATATATACACACACACACACACACACACACACACACACACACACACACACACACACACACACACACACACACACACACACGATAACATCTCTAATGGTCATACCAATATTAGCATAGGATCCTACCTGCCATTTCAAACATAACAGTCTTTGCTGACAGATGCTGTAAAAGAACATTTGCTTACCTCAGATATAACACATCCATCACTTAGTCTGCTAACTGGGACCTGGATTGCTGATTTCATGTGGAGTCTGCATGTCCTCCCCGCGGTTGAGTGGCGTTTGAAAGACATGCGTGAATGGGTGTGCCTTCGTTGAAGGTTGGCTGTCGAGCTAGCACTTCGGCACCATAAAAATCTACTGCCAATCATTAGCAGACCGGAGTTCTGCTGTGGCGACCCCTAACTGGGAAAAGCTGAAAGAAGAACAAGACAAGCAGTCTTTTATTACTGAAAAACAAGACATCTAGGGCAAATTGGGACACATGAAATCTTAGCTTGGAAGACACAAAATCTTTTAACACCTACATATTGACCAGCACAAACCCAGAATAGAAGTTGTTACATCAGGATCTGTTTAAACATTAAGTTCAAAGCTGCCAAAGTAATATTTATTAAATAGCCATACTGTTTTCCTATTCACATCTTTGGGCTAGCAGCCATTAATGAACTATAAAATGAAACATTCTACACATGTTTTTAGCACAAAATAACTTTTAAAAAGTCCCAAAAAAGCCAGAAACTGGACACTGATTTTTTTTTTTACAATTAGTATGTTCTTCACGATGCATTGATGCCATTCTATAAGCCATGCTTAATTTATTTCTTTGATGACTTGCCATACAATTGTAAGCAATTGTCAAAATGCCAAACGGTTAATTAACTAATTGTTTAACAAACTGTAGTCCCCTGAACGTTCACATAACTCGGGGATTGAAGGTGACAGGGCTTCCAACCAATGACAGAAAGCATATCTGCTTTCTGTGTGGTCATTAAAAGGCATCATGAAACTGATCTGAACATGCTCATCGAGAGAATGCAGTGACAGATGTTCAGTGCCTGTGTCCAGCTTTGGCTGGGCTTCTTCAATGTTACTTTTTTGGTAAAAACATTATGTACAGTGTTTTGTTTAATAATGCATTAGTGATCACTAGCTCAAAGATATGAACTGGAAAATGATTACGCTATTTTTTAACTGCTTTGGTACTTTAAAACTTGCCCAAGGATTCAGTAAACTTCCGTGCAGGAATAACTTATTCCTGCATGGAAGGGACCATGCATATTCATAAAGGTGTGCTGCCACGCTGCAAAACAGACATGGTTCTGTGTAGGAGTGCAGGGGGCATGTCTGAGAGCGGTGCTCTCACAATACACATGCCCCCTACACACTAGAATTGCTGTATGACAATTTAAAATGAGCGAGAACACTCGTAACACCCCCAACCAGTCAGGATAAGAAATCTGGACAAAGCCATAAGGGACAATCATCTCTACAAAGGAAGAAAGTGGATAGAATAACAGGTTTAGCATAAGCATTAATATTCGGCAGGGTACGGAGCACATAGCATACACCTCCCAATCCGTCAGCGTAACGAATGCGGACAAAGCCATAAGGGAAAATCGTCCCTACTACAAACCATAAAGTTGATAGAATAACAGGTTTAGCATAAGCATGAATTTTCGGCAGGGTATGAAGCACATAGTGCATACCTCCCAACCCGTCAGAGTAAGGAATCTGGACAAACCAGAAAGTTGATAGAATAACAGGTTCAGCATTAGCATGGATATTCTGAAGGGTACGAAGTAAAATACACAACAAATACATTTTTTTTTTCACATATTCAATAAAGTTCAAGCATAACTGCATGGGTGTGCCCGTTGCTTATCTACACTTAGCCCAACTGAAACAACAGGATAAGTTAAAAAGCAATAGACATCCAATGTAAAAATAAGTGCAATAGTGTAGTGATAAGAGCTATGCCTTGCATGTAGTCATTCATGGTTTGAGTCTCATCAAAGCCATTTCCATTTTGTATGTGTAAACATTACAATTTTCATTTATTTGTATATTTGTGTAGGAAGTAACTTATTTTTCTCAACCAGAGTAGTGTATTAGGCCCAGATGTGAGGTGTCAGTGTAATAAGTTAGAGAAACCCTCATATAAACACAAGTGTCCCATACAGTATAGTCACACAAGAATAAATTAATCACAGCACATTGGGGGATGTCAGGGAAGGTAAATAAATCTATATTATGTAATGAATGATGAATCAATCTTATACAGGTGGTAGTCCAATCTAATAAAACATAAGCAATGCTCAGCATTGTACAGCTATGCTGATAGGGCATAAGCATTGTGTACATATTAATACTAAGCAATGAATAGCCCAGCTACGTGAATTTGCCCATTGGTAAGCAATGCTGAACCTGCCCCTTTAGGTACTGCCAACCTTAGCTAAGCAGGTTTGCCCGTAGCTTAGCTGGGCTCAGCATTTTCAAAACCATCCAATCATGGCAAAGGGTGGGAAATTGGCCGTATTTAAACCCTGCAGGTGGGAATACAGCTCATAACTGGTTGTAGCTCTCCACTGCAGGCCGTATTGCAGGTGTTGGAGAGCGCATGTACTTTCGGGTGCAGTGCTGGGACATACAAGAGTCCAAGGTCATGGTAGGACTCCTGGTAAAAAACATGATGTGAGACTGATGCAGGACCAGTACCAGGGCTCCCAATATAAAGCAGAAGCCTGGGAAAGTCTCACCTGTGATCTCACTAGTGCCACTGATATCCCACGGACTGGTGAGTAGGTCCGGCACCACTATGCTGACTTGAAACGGAGGAAGAGGGAGCGCTTGGAACAGTGAGTCCAAGAAGCAAAAGATAGGGGAGATGTAGTGTGTAAGTATTCATAGCAATAACTGTTTACCAAAGTCCAGCCTGTGTATGTGATGGATAGGTATGCATAAATGTTTCTCTATTTTCATTACAGCTCCAGCTGAGTGGGCTGTGAACCAGGAAGCCCATGCCAGCAGGTTGCAAAGGCTGTGTCACGTGGCTGGTGAGTAACAATCCTGCTTGTAGTAGTCATACCAAATAAATATAAAAGAGTAAAATGTCACCTGGCAGTATAAAAATGTGTATGGTTTGCACAGAATAAACCAGACAATATGAGAGTAATAGGCCCATCTAGGTCATATTTAAATAAAAGTGTAACTGCTTGGCAATAAATTTCTAAATCCTGAACTGGTTGTGTTTACTCTGCTATTATATGGCCTGACATGTTGCATTCACCAAGATCTGATATCTGAATAGTAATGTTGTGTTAGCCACTGCTTCCCACACTGTGTTACATAAAAAATATGTCTAGGAATGTCTGTATAAGAATGTTGTAATTACAAGATCAGACTGTACAACCAAGAGAGACTTAGACAGAAAACACTGAAAGAAGAGACAGCACTTTCATAAATAGCTCACTCTGATGAAACACACATTGTTGTATCTTTAGCAGACACATCCATGGTTCAAATCCCGGGAGTGGTAGAAAGTTGTATGCATTAATTTTAACTAGGATTTTGGCAATGTGTGTAGAAACAAGTAGTGTTAACAAACATTCCTCCCACAGGTCTTCCAAGTAAGAGAAGTAGAAAGTAGCTATAAGATGGCTGAATTATACACTGTGTACAAACATACCACTGGCCAAACCAAGGCCGTAGGGTATTGTAATAATACTTGTAGAGTAATGATTAGAGCAATCGAGGCCGTGAAGGTGCAGTGGTGGCTGCCCATGGGTGGAGACCTCAGTCCCACTGTTTCTGTTTGGGGGCTCATGGGCTTTCGATTTCCAAACACCCCTCCCCGTCCAAGGTGCTTACCCCACACAGGTGTCATATACCTTCCCTGTATGCTGTCTGGTCTGCCTTGTCTGTCTTCCTACCCAACCACCTCCCCAAATATACCTACTATCCTCCCCCAACATCCCACTCTCACCTTAAAAAAAAAAAAGTGCAATCTGTTCCCCTCCAAAACTTCGCCCCATACATAGCTTGCTATTTTGCACACATGTCCACTGGACACATGCAATCTGGTCTAATTGGCTTCATAACACATTATTGTTGTCCTCACCCCTCTCTCAGGGGGTTGATTGTCCAAATATACCTCCACATTCAGTATATATGCACAGCTGTTGCTGTAGAAGAAATGGACAGCTATGGACCTTCCTACACCCATCCTGCTAACCCCTAGCCACTTTCCCTATTGTCTTTCCCTCTGCATGCCCCCTTTTTCACCACTTTCCTATCACCCATTTTTTTCTTTTCTTTTAAAGAAATTAGAGTGGGGGTAAGTGGGAGTAAGCTCTTTTAAGCAGTAGTAAGCGGGATTAATCCTGTTTGCATGGCTCCAAGTAATGCCCAAACAGATTAAGCAATTTTAAGGCTGTCTGTCAGCATATTTAATGGGAAAGTAGCATTGCTTACCGCTGCGCAAATCCACTTACAACTGCTTAAAAGTGCAGCCCTTGTTCTGCCCAGCAAGAAAATAATTATCCCTTGCAAGTCTTGAACCCAAGACTTCACAGATCATAGCCACAGCAAATTACCACTAAGCCTCCTGAGCTGTAGATATGTCTGATGTTTTTACCAACATATTATGCAGCGCAGTCATTCAACAGTAGGGAAAATGTATTTATATATGTATATGTACATATATAGATAAATATATATATATATATATATATATATATATATATATACATATATATAATATATATATATATATATATGTATACATATATATATATATATATATATATATATATATATGTATGTATACATATATATATATATATATATATATATATATATATATATATATATATATATATATATATATATATATATATATATATATATATATATATATATATATATGTAGACATAGATATATATATATATATATATATATATATATATATATATATATATATACACACACACACACACACACACACACACACACACACACACACATATACATATATATATATATATATATATATATATATATATATATATATATATATATAAAACTCAACTCAGTACTGGCGTAACCAGTCAGGAGGAGAAGGTATCCACACTTACTACAATTCCCGTCTCACATAGACCTACCACGACAGCAAACCAAACACATAAACATACAAAAACATACTCAGAGGCTCTAAATAAAAATCTGCCTAAGCAGCAGAGACCTCCAAAGCAGACACCCAAGCAACTGCTACCCCAAAACAAAACACGTGCAACACATAGTTCACAAAGCCAGTGTGCCGAACAGTCCCAACCCTTAAGGCAAAACAACACACCTGATACACTTGTAATAGGTGATTCTATTGTCAGGCACACTGACGTCCCGCTCACCAGGCTAAACAAGGAGAAGGTCACGGTGAGCTGCCTGTCGGGTGGTAGGATCCGCCACATAACACAAGCACTCAGGTCACTCCAAGGCAAGTACAAATATGACTCAGTCATTGTCCATGTTGGTATGAATGACCTGAGACGTACCCCCCTGGACTACATGAAAAGAGACATAGAGGAGCTCTCTGAGCATGTAGCCCAAGCCGGTATGACCCTGACCTTGAGTAGCATCTTACCCTCACCAAGAATGATGCCACAATATGAAGATAAGATGATCAATTTCAACAATTGGCTTAAGTATTGGTGTCATTCAAAGCGATCCAATGCCTGTCAGCCTGGGATGACATGCTCGACAAGCCACGCTGCTTCGCTAGGGACGGCTTGCACCTGTCACCCCTGGGCTTTTGGATATTGGCAAAGGCTCTTGCCACCCCCACAGTGCCTTTTTTAGGCAAGGCTAAAAAGACAAACCCACCTCCATAGGCATCATAAGGGATAAGAAACTAAGAGTAATGCTACTCAATGCCAGATGTCTAAACCTCAAGATGCATGCACTCAAAACTCTCCTTAGCATGGAGATCTAGATCCGTCAGAGCCACAAGGGCGGGAGACTTAAACCTCAACACGGCTATTAATAGGACATGCTGGAGGGATAGATTCATCACCCAAAGACTCCCTATGCTGTGGAATAAAATCCCGGTATATGTGAGGCAGAGCACCTCGCTGGCCTTGTTCAAGAGAAATCTTGACCAATGGATGGGAGATCGCAGATATACCCCAGGGATTACCTCAGTGTCACTGCTCAACAGAGGCACAACAAAATAATGGGTATAGTTCCCCATACTAAAGGGGTGGCGTAAGCCACAAAACTATGGGCTAGGCTTGTAAATGCCCTCGGGCAGATAGCCTAGTATGAACCTATGAACCTATGAACCTATGGAGAACACCGATATCTGTGCAGTAACAGAAACCTGGTTCAAGGCTCCCGAGAGCACCCC